>NC_080096.1:35995000-36295000 GCF_950005125.1 Chionomys nivalis | reverse complement strand
TGCATTATTCTTGGCTGCATGGGTGCATGGGATTGCCCTGACAGCAAGGATGTTTCTGAAGCATCAGGCAGCTATCATGACCACCAGCTCCAAATGGCCCACTCATTTCTGAAATGCCAACAGGGTCAAATCAGCCTCATGGATTCACTTCCCCAGAACAATACCAACTGTGTCTTTGCTTCCCTTCCTTAGAGTCCCAGTTCCAAGAATTTCTGTCATGGCTCCCAACGTCCCACCTTACTCACGCCAGTGTCCACAGTGGTCCTGTTGTATGCTCCCAGAGGGTCCTGTCTAGACAGACTGTCTGGGTATCTGGATCATCCAGGGTATCCTCTCTCTCCATAGATCGTGCAAACTTCTGACTTCAGCAGGTCATGTGGGAACAGTGCTCCATGGACTACTGTCTCCCATGAGACTAATGTCCCAGGCCAGTATCATGACACCTTATCTGGGCTCACCAGCCAGACTTCTAACATCTAGTACCCATAATTCTCTGCTCTCTGGACCTTCGTTTGGGAGCATACTTCCCAGAGGGTGCTATGGGGAGACCTACAATTTCTTCTTGTCTCTACCCCACCAGAAGCTTCCATTCTTGTGCTCCCAATAGAGAGAAGTTTATCTTGGACACAGTCATAATTCAAGCAGTCAAGAGTTTAATTAGAGGAAGTACTAAACAGAATACACTCCTTAAGAAAAGAGCCACCTGAACAGAACAGCCGGACCTAAGCTTAGCAGGCATGGGTGTCTTAAAGTTCTGCTTTCTGGTTATCTATTCCCTGGCTCCTCCCCAGGGGTGGGAACTTTCAGAGGAAGGAGTACACTTTTCTTGGAAGCCTATTTTAAGCAGAATTCAATCTTTTACATGTAGATGTATAAAATATAAGAATATATAGAGAGGTTAAAGTACGCCTAGAGTAGATACGTTCTCTAGGGGAGAGGCCACTGTTCTGTATACATACCTCCCCTAGCAGGAGTGCTCTGATACTCTTAAGAATTTTCCTAGCCAATCAACACAACATCTGTCATTTTCTTGTTTTGTTTTTATCCTATTTCTTTGACTACCAACATCTTTACACCCTGTTTAAAGCCCTGATCCGGCCTAGATGGAGAAATCATTACCATCTTTTGTTCTTTATATCTTTCTTTCCAGTCATTGGTCAGTTCCTCCCAGAGCTAACGCCTTATCTGACAATGGTAGGCTAGAAGGGCCTGAACTAATCCTTACCCGTGGCTGACAAGATGGGTGGGTAAAGGCCTAGATTCTTTGATCCTGGGGCAAGGTAACTCTGAGGGGGTGCATCCTACACTTAGCTCTCACCACTTTTCAGAGAGGTAAAGTTCCAGCTGCCCATGGAGAAGCCTGCTCTATGACAAATCCTTGGTTACAAGTTTGTTACAAATGATTAACTACTAACTTGTATTTCTTAATTATACTAAATAGTTTGTAATAATAGCTTTCAAGGAGTAGAACTATACATTACATTTTCAAATGCGTTGCATAGGTATAATACCTTAAACAAGAGTAGAAACATATATATAGTATAACAAAAATAACCTTAAATTTGTATCAGTATACAAAAATTCTATATAAAATATTTAAGACTAGCAGTTGCTTTCTAAGTTTAAAAACAGATTCAACAATTTACCCTTTTATCCTATATCCCTTTTGTCTTTTCAGAACAAGATCCCTGAATCTAATCTCCTCTGCTTAGTTTCCTCCCTGGCTATGACTAATAACAACTTGAAACAAACCTCCCTAAACAATGATAAACATCCATAATCTATTGAGGGACCCAAACCACCCACCCCACCTCTTGGGAATGTGGGCGTCATGTCCTCCCTGCAAAATAAAAGGTAGACGGTGCTTAAAGAACTACATTCAAGGCTGTTCTCTGGTGTGTGTGCATAAGCACACAACTGGGGTTTGTTGAGGTAGAGAGAGATACAGAGAGAGGGAGGAAGGAGGAAGCGAGAGAGGCAGATGAACACAAACACTTGACTTTCCATTATTTGAAAATGGATATGGAATTTGGAAAAGCATTAACCTTTGGTAAGCTTTTTGTTGGTTGTCTGTGTTTTGAAGACTGGATTTTACTAAGTAGCTATTTCAGGCTGACCTTGAACTTGCAAGTTTCCTAACACAAGCTCCCTCTTGGGATTACAAGCAAGTGGATTACCCAGCAGGCTTGGGAGCAGTTTGGGTTCAAGTCCTAGTTATTTTCAGTTTTCAGTAGACAACCCAGACTCTGAAGTGTGACTGGAGGGATGGTTTGAAGGGCTGCCAAGATTCTCTGCCCTAGGGACAGTGGAGTGGGGCCACCTGTAAAGAGGACTGCATGGGACAGGGGAGGTGCAGTTCCGATTGACGTACGAAGAGTAGCTTGACAAACAAGGAGGTGAATGGAAAAGTCATTGGCCCTGTGACAAGGGTCACAAGGACACACTTAACCATCAAAACTACCAGGGAGGGAGGGATCGGGGGTGGGGGGCAAGCTCTAAATTTCCTGGGTTGCCAAGCAAAGACTGGAAAGTGAGGCTGCAGTTCTGAAACTTTACACCTCCTCTGAGCAGGGCTGGGGGTCTGTAATCCAACAGAGCAAGGGTCATGCTTTGCTTCGGCAAGCACATTCCAGAGCTGCCCTGTGACTGCAAAGCAGACATGGGCTTTCTTCTCCTCTTTACAGTTTACTGGCTAAGTATCAAACATTTTATAGGGCAAGCGCTGCCACCCGCCCAGCTGTGCCAGCAAAGATGTTGCAGTAGGGGCTCGCACTAGGGTAACGTCAGCTTTAAAAGCTTGCCTCTGAATGCCTCCCTTCATGCCCTTTAAATGTAGCAAATCAAAGAGGCACACGAGAGGCTGGGCGATTGGCAATCTTCCCAACATGGTGATGAGAATATAGCCCTTTGTGTGCCTAGACCAGCTAGAGGTGAGGCAGGAGGAAGAACACAGGCTGCTTATCCAGGGGTCCAAAGCACCAGCTATGAACGGAACACACTGCCTGACTGAGGTCAGGCAGGTGCTGACAGGTACTTGACCAACTGCTGACAGCATCTGGTGTCTTCTTTACAGGCTCTGGTGGGGTTGTTCAGCTCCCTCCCCTCCTCCTACCTTTCCCCAGTGGCTTTCATACCTATCTATTCAGACACTGCTGGAGTTCCTGCTAAGTGGCAGTACCCACTACAGGAGCCATCAGCAGATTTACTGTAGATTCAAGGAGTCCCCAGGCTCCCGACCTTCACTAGCCTTCTCTACAAGGTGTCCCCTGATACTGTTTGTGAAAACTGTAAAAGACACTATTGGGGTGGTAGTCCTCCGCAGACATTGCCTAGCTAACTTCCCTTCAGCCTCTTTCTCGTAAGGTGACAACGGAGTGACCCTGAACTCTGTGGGGATCCAGCAGAGGGGAAGTTGAATTGAAGATTGGGTTTAGTGAACTATGTTCACGTGATTTCCAGTCCCTTGCCAGGTAAAACTCAGCTCTTGAAAGCCATCCTGAAAGTAGAAGTGGCTTCCTCAAATGCAGATACACCCACTCTGCTGGCTGACCCAGCACTGTGACCCATAGGCAGGTAAACCGCTGCAATCAAGACAAGGGAAAGCCAATGGCTTACTTAGGTAATGCAGTAAATTCAGATTGTGTGAGCTTAGCTCTGCACTCGGATGTTAGAACGCCCTGAAAGGTCACAATAAGCAAAACTCAACAGAAGTTGGAAAAGACAGCAGCATGAAAACCATGGAGCATAACTAATAAGGAGCTGTGGAGCTAAAATAAACTACAAACTAAAACCTCAGCCCTGATCATCATACTAGAAGAAAGGTTGGGCATATTTCTGTCGTTTCAAATTAAAAGAAGATCTAGTTGTGACAGAAGGCATTTGATTCCAGAGCCTTGCCCTCAGACTGTCTAGTGCATGAATTTACTTGGGCAATAAGCCTACTCAGGTGTCTCCTATTCACACCCATACCATCTCTCTCACACACATACACACAAACACAAACACACACACTCATACACACTAACACACAGACTCACACATACCCACACTCACACACGTCTAGGAGCTTGCCTTTCTCCTATACTTGCTCATGCTACCTTAGCTATCTGAATTGGCATTTGTTTATGTTTATCCATTACTTGAAACTTAGCTGCTGGAGGTCACCAGTGACCAATTTCTAAACGTATCATGCATTTTTTGGTGTTTTTCCAATCAAACTCATGACAGCCTAAGGCACTGGTGGGGGGCATTAATCTACTTCCCATACTGGCTATTTCTTGTGCCTACTCATGCCTTTCTCGTGGCAAGGTGATTTTGGAAACACGGGCTTTTATTTTCCATGAAAAATAAACCACCTCTGTCTAAGCAGGCTGTCTCTATAATACTGTTTTGGCTACATAGTGATGCCCTTACTGCAGAGGGCCATAGACCATGGATGGATTAAAGTGGCTGAGAAGTTGAACCAAGCTGACGAAACCAAGGCTTCACAAAACACGAAGGAAAGGGGATGTTGTGGAAACCGAAGAGAAAGGAGCAAATAAGTTCCAAGTGGCTCCAAACCATTGTAATGACCACTGGACCAAGTCTTTGCCTCATTGTGAAAGAGAACATTGTAACAGTCACAGCAATATTAGAGCAGGAAAGGAAGCCTCATACTGCCAGGGCCCCAGAAGTCTCTGTGGCATCATCATGTGAATTTCAAAAGGGTACTTCTTTCTCAAACGAGTCAAAACATAGCTAGTGCCCAGGCTTCAAGCTCTTACCATCTTAAGCAGGTGTTTGCTGGGAACTGAGCTCAGATCTTCATGTTGTAGGATATTTGATCGCACAGTGACACCCTGTGTTAGAAAGGTTAGAAAGGTTAACCTTTAATCAGGGGTGGAGCCAGTGATTAGTTGACAAGAACCAGTCATAGAGTACATGGAGGATCCAGGATATGGATAGAGAAGCATAGGAAAGAATAAGGAGAGACTTGGAGACTCACGGGCTTTTGGGACTTTCTTTTTGGTCTAGGAAGTGTGGAGAGAGGGTCAGCTAGTCACTCGTTTGCTGCTTATTTGACCTCTCATGTTTTTACCCTAACATCTGCGTCACCGACCACTGTTGTCACGGTTGTGGCTGTTGTACGGGCAAACTGAATAGTTGCAGATTTGGAGTCTAAGGAAAAATCTTTCCCCCTTTAAGACTGGAATGTATCACAATGCTGGGAGGTAGGATTTTGTATGGTGCCGCAATGGATGGCTTGAAAATGGAAAAGAATAAGTGAAGGGATAATCTACTTAGGTGGAATTGACATAATGTCAATTATAATTGTTATCAGTTTGATAATTCACATTGTATCCTTAACAAGCGGTTTAATAACTGTGTCAAATATGAAACATGGAATGCTAAGATACAAGCCTTAGAAAGACCTGCTAATGAAAATAAGAAAAAAATGCTCAGACACAGGCAGAGGAATTTAAACCAGAACCTACCACAGCACTGAATGATGACACTGCATGTATGTCACAGCTGCTTGCCCCTCCACTTCTTTGATCTATCAAGTTTTCCCCCAATATATGACTCCTTAGTCTTTACTGATAATGGAACAGCTAAGGTAACATAACATCTTCATGCTTGTGTAGCAGCCGCATTCAGCCACTGAGTCATCTGTCCAGTCTGAGACAACACTTCTGGTCCTGTTTATGATCGGATTCTGAAGATGTGCTGGCCTGACGGAGAAGGGGACAAACGGTAGAAACACGGAGTGGGACTGAGGGAGATGGAGGATAGGCAGGAGGAGAAAGATGAAGAACGATGGAAGAAGATACAGATAAGAAAGGGATTGATTTGTATTTAAATATGCTGCAGTGCACCTGGGTCATACTGCCCTGAGCAAATAAATGTCTGCCACAGCATGCACTTCCTGGAACTACCCATTACTTTTCCTGTCTTGTTTGCTATTTGAATCTCAGCTTTGTTCCAGGTGATCAGACTTGATTCTTTGGTTCTCAACCTGTTCACATAGTGAAATCACTTCAAGATTTAACAGTCACACACACACACACACACACACAGAGAGAGAGAGAGAGAGAGAGAGAGACAGAGACAGAGACTGAGAGAAATTTTAAGCATGAAGCCTAGGCATCAAATCCTTACACGTTTTTTAAAGTTTCCCCTTATTCCTGTTGGGATTGAGGCCACCAGTTTGTGTCAAACATAGCTACCTTTTCTTATTTCTGAAGCACCACCCCTCTAGTCTCCTTTAGCCCTGTGTGTGTGATGGCACGCATGGGTCACATTACATCAGGGTGCTATGTGGACTGCAGAAGTCTGCAGAGCATCGATGTGGCTTTTCACCAAACTTAGGGTATCTGTTCTCCCTTTTCCTGGTGCATAAGTAGACAAGCAGCCTAGAGGTCACCAGCATAACGCCACCCTGTCCCCCATAAAGAAAAAAATTAATAACCAAAAGTGAACTCCAAATGAACAAGCTGTTCTTTAAAGCGTGTGCCGCACTCAACAGCTGCAGACGACTGCACCGTGTCTTCACAAGAAAGGACCCAACAACAGTAAGGCTTGGCTGGGTAGGGACTCAGGGGGTCCACCCTCACTGATGAACTGTTTCCTACTGTCTGATTCGGGGAAAGGGAGAGTCCTTGTCTTAAGCTATGTCTGTATTGTTGAGCCCATCAGACTCCAGTGGATAGTCTCAATCCAGTGGCCAGGCAGGTAGTCATGGTTAAATTAAATTGGTAGAAAGTAAAAGCAGAAGTCATAAATCTGGAGAGGGGACCGAAAGGGGGAAGAGGGAATTGATAGGAAGCAGAAGAGAGGTGAGAGAGTGTGGGGGCAGGAGTAACCAGAACGAATTACAGATGTGTATGAATTGTCAAAGAATAACTTAATATAAAAAAAAAGAGTACTACAGTTCATAAAATGGGGAGATGGAAAAGGGCCAAGCTTCCAAATATAATAAACTTCTGCAGTAGCCTGCTACCAACTAACCTCAGGCTTGTTTACGAGAAAATTGAATCTTTATGTTGTAAGCAAAAGGTAACTGAATTTTCTCTTTGCAGGTAAGAGCATTTTATCTGAGTGTTAGTATTTTGTTAGGCTCCATGCCATTACGGTGTAGTCTGTGATGTTTGGCGTTCAGAGGATGAGTGAGTGGGTCTAGGGTGACAATACTCAATGAACTTTTAAAAAAGCTTAATATTCTTTATTAACCATCCAAATTACTGCATACTGGGTGGCTTAATGGAAGTCCTACATCAAAGGGGTCAAGTTGTTTTCTTCTGACACCCTATGCTGGTTGGTATTTGTTAACTTCAGTTGTGAAAATGTCTCTAACAGACTGGCCTGTGACAGTCTGTGGGGGTACTTTCTTGATTAATTATTGATGTGGGAGGCCCGAGGCCACTGGGAGCCACCCCCGGACACGTGGTCCTGGGATGTAGAAGAAAGCAGGCTGAGCAAGCCTTGGGGTGCAAGCCAGCAAACAGTGTTTCTCTGTAGCTTCTGCCTCAATTCCTGCCTCCAGGTTCCTGAATTCTTGTCGTTTCCTCTTTTCATGATGGAAATTAAAATAAATCCTTTTATTCCCAAGCTGCTTTGGCTGTGGTATTTATCACAGCTATTGAAAACAAATTCATACAAAAATCTGTAGCAGGTTTGTGGAGTGTTGCTGTGACAGACGTGTGTTGTTTTTAGGAGGATTGTGGAAGGACTTTGGAATGTTGGAATGGAAAGACCCTTGAATGTTTACAGCTTAGTGGGTGTTTGGTGGAAACCTTGAAGATGAATCCTGAGAGAAAGGCAGACGACTGCATTTCCGGCTTTTGACACTTCAGAGTGAAGCACAGACTGTATTAGGCTGTTTGCGAGATGTTTGAACTGAAAAATTCCGGTTTCTAGAGCTATAATTAATAAGAAGCCAGTGCCACTAAAGAGAAACCTTTGCTTTACTGATAGACTCTATACTGGTTAGCTGGAGTTGAGAATTCAACTGTGATTAATAAGAAACCAGCATCACAGAGCTGAACTTTTCTGGAAGTATTTCCTCAGGCTCAGCACCCAGAAGCTGGTCCAGAGGAGATCAAAGTTGCATCTCGGGCTGGAGGCTGAACGTTGTGATGTGTATGAGTCTCCCAGATGACTGGTTTTGGTGGCTTGAGGGCATCAGGATTAAAGCAGTCCCGGAGAGCAGACGAGGCACTGTGAAAAGCCCAGAGAGGCTACTGGAAAATGTGCAACCTACGCTGTAGTGGAGGCCCAGGGTTTGGAGAGGGTACGGGGAGAAGCTCAGGTGCGGCCCTAGAGGCAGGTCAGAGCCCTTGAAGAGAGCCCAGGGCGGGTTACTAGTGAAAGTGCAGGCTTGGTTCCAGTAGCGCCTCCGGGATACTGGAGATGCTGGGTCTGTGGGTGCTCACTGAGGACAGCACCAGGGGTACAGGGGAGCCAGCCTGAGCTTGCTAACAAGCTATATGTGGTAGAACAGAGCTTCCCAAATACTTCATAGCCTAGGAGATCATGAGAACGTCCCATATGTTGGACACTGAGCTATTTATATTGTTGGGATTCAGTTTTGCTTTGTCTTAATTATGACTGTATCTTGGTTCTTCCTTCATGAGTAAGAAGTTTGTAAAAAACATTTATTTTATTTTACAGGAGCTACCTGTTGAGAGACTTTGTACTTTAAAGAGGCATTGAATCTTTTAAAGAGATTAAATTTTTAAAGTGTTAGAATTTTTTTCTAAACAATGTGAAACTTTTAAAACTATACTGTGTCTTTTATTGTGATATTACCTTGAGATCTTGGGGAGAAACAAGAAAGTAAAGGTTAAGATTTAATAATGGTGTATTTGTGTCAAGTTGATAAAGGGTCAATTCTATTGACTAAGTTTTTCTTCTTCCCTCCCTCCCTCCCTCCCTCCCTCCCTCCCTCCCTCCCTCCCTCCCTTCCTTTCTTCTTTACTTCTTTCCGTCAGTTTGACAAGCTAGAGTCATCTGGGAAGAGGGAACCTCAGTTGAGAAAATGCCTCCACCAGATTGGCCTGTATGCAAATCTGTGGGGGCTTCTTGAACAATAATTGCTGTGGGAGTGCCCATCCCACTGTGGGAGGTGCCATCCCTGGACAAACTGTCCTGGTTTGTAGGAGAAAGCAGGCTGAGCAAGCTACAGGGAGCAAGCCAGTAAGCAGCACTCTTCCATGGTCTCTGCCTCAATTCCCGATTCCATCTCCTGTCTTGACATCCCTTGGAGGTTGACTGTAACCAATAAGCCAAATAGGCCCTCTCCTCCCCAAGTCATTTTTGGTTGGTGTTTTATCACAGCGACAGAAGCCTCTTCCATTAGTGTGTAGACAGCTGTCTTCACCTGGTGTCTTCACAGGTTTGTGCGCAGTTTATGTCAAAGTCCTAATCTCATCTCATGAAGACAATGAGGACTCACACTGATTGTTTCCAGTGATTAAAATGTAGACCCCTTTAACAGCTCCGTGAGAACTGTGCAGAGAGGCTCTGTGTTTTGTAATAAAGTAGGACTGGGCCTCAAGAGGACCTCTGCAAAGTCAGAAGTCATCCCCACTTCAGAAAGTGGTTTGTAACCAGGTCTTGAAATTTCATCGTGTGGTTTTCCTCTCCCACCGGTCCCCTGCTGTCCCGTTACTCATGTCCATTTACCCCCGAGCTTGTTACATTAAAGTGTGGATGTGATCCTTCACTGACTTATTACTTTGTAAAGCTCAGCTAGAGGAACCATACTCTAATTCTTATTGACTGAGCTAGCATCTCACTTAGGGGACAAGGTTAATAAAACAAAGCATACTTCTGGGTATCTATTATTGCTTGTAATTGTAGAATACATCTTAAGCCCAAACACATTTTTCCAAAGGGTACAATTCATACTGCTCTGTACAATAAAATTCTTACATCACAGTGATTTCAGCTTGAGTGTGTTTTATGTGTCTGTACTACTTAGTGGGGGGGGCACACATGTGCATGTGTGTGCACTGTGTGTTGGAGGTCAGAGGTCAGCGCTGGTGTTTGGGTCACTTTCCACCTTATGTTTTGAGATAGGGTCGCTCACTGAACCTGCAGCTCACTGATTAGGCTAGGCTGGCTGACCAGCAAGCTCCCTGGACTCCTTCTGTTTTGGCGTCCTCAGCATTGGGGTTCATGTGCATTACTACACCCAGCTTTTTATGCGGGTGCTAGGGTCCTTGTGATGACTTAGGTTCTCGTGTTTACATGACAAGCACACTTTACATCTCCCCAGGTTCTGTTCATCTCTCATCATAAACTGTATCATTTCTGTTAAGCTTTTTGTAGTATTCTTGGTAATAACTAAGTATAGAGTTACAGAGTTAGAAATGATTCTCCTATAAGGTGCACATAATGATCAATATGATGACAGGAACATGCATTTAACAACATAACTCTACTCAAGGGAAGATCATAACTTTTTTTTCATGCATTTAACAACATAACTCGACTCAAGGGAAGATCATAACTTTTTTTTTTCCTGAGACAGGGTTTCTCTGTGTGGCCCTGGCTATTCTAGAACTCACTCTATAGACCAGGCTGACCTCAAACTCACAGAGATCCATCTGCCTCTGCCTCCCAAGTGCTGGGATTAAAGGCATGTACCACCACTTTCTGGCTACACAATTATTTTTATAATATCTTTTTTTGTGATAATAATATGATAATAACCATGGTTGTCAAGAGTATTTGGTGTATTTTGCCTCACTTAATTGGCATAACTTTTACTGATAATACTAAAACAAGACATAATACAGAATCATCATTCTGTAGCAAAAAGATGACTGCACCTGAACTCAGACTGGTGTCCTGAGGTCACAGCTGTCTGTCCCGAGGTCACATCTGTCTGTCCCAAGGTCACATCTGTCTGTCCCGAGGTCACATCTGTCTGTCCTGAGGTCACTGCTGTCTGTCCTGAGGTCACTGCTGTCTGTCCTGAGGTCATAGCTGTCTGTCCTTAGGTCTCGACCAGACCAGAGCAAACCAGTCTCAACTGGAAGAGACAAGACCAGACTGGACCAGACAAGAATATACTGGTCAAGATCGGTCCAGACTGGACAAGACTGGGAAAAAAAAAAAAAAAAAGGACCTGAACGGTCTAGACTGGAGCAGACTGCACTTGACCGTATTCTACCAGACCAGACGAGTATCTGCTGAAACAAACAGGACCAGATTTGTTTTGACTGGTACAGACAAGACGACACCGGACCAGACCAGACCTGGTTGACTCAAAAGAGATCAGGGGTTTAATTAGTCTGGCTAAGTCAGCAGAGAGACTCAGTTCTTGGTACCAGTGCATTCTTAGAGGTGAGAAGGCAAGAAGAAAAACAGAACTCTAAGAGGAGGAGTCTTCTCCACAGGAAAGGGGCAGGAAATGTGTCACTAAAGCCATGAAGGTCTAAACGAGCTGTGGGGATACAGGCAGCTCCAGGGGGATGGTGGGAGAAGAGGGCACGAAGGGACAAAATAGCCTGGTCTGGCCCAAGGAAACTGCAAGGATGCAGTTCCAAGGGTGGGGGTGGGGTCAAGTGAAGAGCATCAGCTGCAGCCTTAAAGATCTTGGCTGGGAGTGCCTCTGCCTCCAAGAGCATCAGAGTGGTGCCTAGACACTCAAAGGTCGCTTCCTCAGACTCAGGGAAACATTTACACTAATCAAAGGGTAAACTTACGTAATTGCTGGTGGATGGGGTACTGAGCGATCGATCGACCAGTGAACTGAAAGGCGTGTCTGTTGTGGGTGCACTGGAAAAGAGGGATAGACCATGAGGGGAAATACAGGCACTAGGAGAGCCTATCAGAGTCACAAAGCCAAATATAAGCATTGCAACTCGGATAGAGAGGTATCCTGGCAGTCAGGAGAGAGTATGACAAGGTCACACCACACAACAAACCTCATACAAGAGATTTATTAGGAGGGGAAGAAAACAGGCAGGTGAACCGCCGCTGTTCAGGCGAGAAACAGCAGTCAACTGAACAGGATAGAGGGCTTATATAGAGTTTCTTGGTGTGTGTGTGTGTGTGTGTGTGTGTGTGTGTGTGTGTGTGTGTGTGGAACTTTTCAGGGTGGAGCTTTCCAAGGTGGGATTTCATCTCCATAGATTGGGCTTTTTACTCTGTAGGATGGGGGCAGGGTTCAGCAGTTAGGGCAGTTAAGAGTATTCTGTGGGTGGAACCTGGCAGTTAGAGGTCCTTGGAGAGGTCTGGCCATTCGTGTGGCTTGAGGAGCTTACACAATAGAATGGGGTATTTCCATGAGAAAATTACATTGTATTATGGCCAGTGATGATCTCCCCCCACCCATTCAGGCCATGTCAGATATCAGAGACAAATGACAGTGGCAAACATGCAAAGACACAGCAGTAGCAAGAGACAATTTTGGGTCAAGGCTATCGGGGTCTTGCCTATCTGAGATTCAGTTACCATAGTTTTGCTTCCTGGTGAGCCAATCCCCTGAAGTCAACTGCCACCTGCTATTCCTCTGACCTGGGCACTGACACACCATGTCTGCCTGCACACCACTGTGTTTCTCAACATTGATAACAGTGGGCTAAACTTTTGAACCTGTAAGCCAGGCCCTATGGAATGTTCTCCTTTATAAGAGTCACTGTGGTCATGGTTTCTCTTCACAGCAATAGAAACATCATTGCCAGGAAGTCAAGATGTCAGGAACTTCAAGCAGCTAAGCACATCCTTAACCAGGTGCAGGGAGAGAATGCATGCATGCTTGCAGCTCAGCTCTCTTTCTCTGCTCTTCGCATAACTGAGAATCCACAGCCTATGATGGTGCTGCTCACTTTTAAGTTAGCTCTACCTATATCAGTGCATATGATCTAGACAATCAACCACAGACATGCCATGCCAATAAGCCAACTTGATGCAGACAGTCACTCCTTGAGACTTGTCCCTAGAGATTGCAGCTTGTGTCAAGTGACCATCACAAACACACAACATGAATTCTGGGTTCTTGGACCAGCAGAGGTTTAATCTTTTAAAGTCTTTACTTTGACTGGATCTCACGACATAAACCAGGATGGCCTTGAACTCACGGTGTTCTTGACCCTATCCACCCAAATGCTGTATTAAAGGCCTACACCATCATGCTTGGCAGGAGGGACATTCATGGTATTTAAAAATAATTTGCTTTCCTTTATTATGTGACCCAACTTAGATGAAACCCTATATAGATTCCTTTAATGTCCAAAACGAGGTGCTGAATTACAAAAAGAGAAAGGGTTAAAAGCCCAAGTCCAACCACTTAGAGATGTTTAACATTGTGAATTCTTAGTGTGCTTGAGAGCATGTATTATCCAAGACAGATGTAATTCAAACACTGATTTTGAACTTCCTTCTGAAAGACGCCACTTGTTTAATTTTTACCAGTCACCCGTTAACATGAACCCAGACTAAAGATCCTTAATATTAAGAGCTAATGGTTCTGGTGTTCTGGTATCGCTCCCAAGACTGGAATAACTGGGTTTTTAGCTCCCCTGCTTTATATAAAGGTAGAATTAGAAGTACAGAAAGCTATTGATTTTAAATACTGGATGACAAGAAGCTTAGGTCTGATCACAAGGTGAGTCCAGGCTCTGTATGGGAATAGTTTCCCAGCAGTAGTGTGTGTAGAGAGAAGGTATCCAAGTATCACACAAAGCGGCCAGGTCAGGTTGGTAGCAGGGGCTACTGGCATTCTGCTGGTAAGTGAGCCAAGTAGGCTGACTTTAGCAGTGGGAACCATGCCCCGTGGTATGGTCTATAGTAGACTCATCTCAGCGAAGCCTATAAGTAAGCATAACAAAACACAGAGGGAAACATAATTCAGAAACCACGTTAAATTCTACCTATTAGTGGGGCTGTAGAAACCCCGCAGGTTCTGCACTAGCAAAGCACACCCTCATGTCCACTCGGTTTTAAAGTATGCAGCCAGTAATTAAACTCTTTGCTAGCATAAGATCAACATTTTTTTTTAAAAAAGCAGAATTTAATGTTAAACAGTGTGTTACTAAAATATCCAGGAGCCAGCGAGATGGCTCAGTAGGTAACCACACATGCTGTGTGAGCCTGACGACCCAGGCTTGCTCTCTGGAACCCATGTGAAGTTAGAAGGAGAAAGCTGACTGACTCTACATCTACATAGCTGTGCTCTGAACACCATGTGCACACTGTGGCAAGTACACATCAATACAACATAGATGTTGGGCATGGCATAAAAGTCTAATCATAAAAGTTTAGAACAGCTCAATGTATTTGTGTGTACCTGTAATCCCATTACTTGGGAGGCAAAGGCAAGAGGAATGTGAGTTCTAAGACAGCCTGGGCTCTGTAGTAAGTTCCAGGTCCAGCCTGGGCTTCCTAGTGAGACTATGTCATTAAAAAACATGGGGGACTCTGTGAGTTCGAGACCAGTCTAGTCTACAAGAGCTAGTTCCAGGACAGGCTCCAAAACCACAGAGAAACCCTGTCTCGAAAAACCAAAAAAAAAAAAAAAAAAAAAAAAAAAAAACATGGGGGAGTAGGCTAGAGATGGCCCAGTGGATAAAGTGCTTGGTGAGCAAACATGAGAACATGAGTTCAGGTCCCCAGCACCCACATAGAGGTGAGGCATGATTGCATATCCTTAACTCCTGCCCAGTGGGATGGGAAAGGAGGAAAGAGACAGGTGAACCCTAGGTGCCCACTAGGTAGGTAGTGTAGCCAAACAGAGGCCTCCAGGTTCAGGGAGAGGCCCTGTCCAAAAACAAATAAACAAAAAACCAAACCAAACAAAAAAACAAAAAACCAAGGTAGACAATCGGTCCCCTCCACATGTACCTGCATGGGTGAGCACCAACACATACACGTGCACACATACATGTGTGTGTGTGCACATATGAATACAAGGCTGCAGATAATTTAATCAAGTTTGAGAAAAAAATTGAGACAGGGTTTTCCTATGTAGCCCTGATTGGTCTGGAATTTGCTACTTACACTAGGCTGACCTGGAACTCACAGTGATCCACCTGCTTCTGCATTCTGAGTTCTTGGATTAACAGTGTGTATTGCCTTGTCTGACATGCTTAAGAAATAAAGAGAAAATATGTGTGAAAACTAAGGGGGAAAGTGGTCTTAGGAAATGAAAGTGCAGAGAATCTTAAGAGATGTGTGGAAACTAACAAATGGACATCCTTGAATTGAGTGCCGCATTAACTGAAATGAAAACTAACTCTGAACTGATCAGCAAATTGGAGACCCTAGAAAAGACAGATACTCATACGCCAGGACAACACACACCATCTGTAGAATATAATAAAAAAAAGTTAAAGTGATTCTTGCCTCAGAGATGTGTGGTTAAGAGCACATGGTCGCTTCCTTATTTGATCAGGCGGGTATAATCTAGATTCTACAGTCAGGAAAGGGCCATGCACCTAGCCTGGGCAAAACAGAGCTGATTCTGGTGGTGCGGGAGTGGGTGAGGGGGACCCGGATCTGAGGACCTGAGAGTGGAAGAACTGGCCTGCTCCTTGCTGCAGGCTGTGCTTGGCGAGCTAGTCCGGGCAGTGCTGAAGAGCTCGCCCCTGGAGTGACAATGAGGGAGAGCCAGCAGGCTGACCAACAGAGCTACCACCCCGGCCAGAAACAGGGTTATGAGTTGGCTTAACATCCACTCCAACTTCGAATTGTTGGAGCATGTGAAGGGGATGAACCTTCAGCTCCCAAACAGCAGGCTCTCCATGACACAGTGTAACAACAGGCTATCCAAAGGAGTCCCAGTGAGAGCCATTATCGGTGGAGTAGCAGAAGCCAGAGGAGGCCTTAAGCCAGACCAATGAACACTGGCAAATAAAGATGAATGGACTAAAGGTAAATTGTGTGACTCAACAGGCCACTCTACAACGCCCACAACAAGATTCTTCTCCTTTTATTTTATTTTATTTGGTCTGGTTTTTGGTTTTTCTTTTAAATTTGTTTTTTTTTGGGGGGGTGGTGGTGTTCCAAGGACTGAAGGTGGATGAGAGGGATGGGAAGATAACGGGGGTCCGAATGAATGATATGAAATCTACAAAGAATCGATAAAAGTTAAAAAAAATAAATGAAAACTCAATGTTGGCAAGAGTGGCCAAAAGCACCCATACTTCTCTTGATGAAGCAGGAATTGATGTAGCCTTTGAAGATATGATAGTATTACTTTAAAATCCCACATGTGCAAAACACACACATTGCATAAGGGCCATCCCTATTCCACAACACATGTATTAATAGACCTTTTCTAAAGGGTTAAAATTATTTACGTGTGTGTGTCTGTGTCTTTGTACACGTGTGTGTACCAGGGTTCTGGAAGAGCACATCCGAGCTCCTGCCCCTGGAGTTACAGGCAGTTGTGAGCTGCTCAAAGTGGGTGCTGGGAACTGAACTCGGCTCCTCTGGAACAGCAAGTGCTTGTAACTGCTGAGCCACTTCTTGAGTGCTCAAATATTCTAGAATGTTCATAACAGTATTGCTAATAAGAGATAAAATATAAACAAAAATGATCATCAATAGTAAATAGGATAAAGAATTTATAAATTTATACATTGACTTATAAGTCAATGTATATATTTCTGTGTTGGAATATTGTCTAATAACGGAAGAAACTTCAAATACATGACATCAACATTGCCTAGCTGCCCCAGCAAATCACAGAAAAACATGTAAGTATTAATTCTATTTAGCATAAAACAAGACAAATCGTGCAGCAATGAAGTTTGGGGATACATACATGACAGTAGAAGATTCACTGTAACAAAATCACTGCAGGATTTACTCCCATGGCAGTTTGTAAGACAATATCCAGGGCATTTTTTAAAGGCTTAATAACACCCTGTTTCTTAACTGGGTTATAAAAACACAGGGACTTCCCCTCCATTGTCAGAATGTGTCCGGTACTCTTCATATACACATACTCTTCATATGTACATAGTTAACATATTTTGCATTAAAGACCTTTATCATGGACTTTAACTGGATAGCCTTTTAGATTCTTTGTATCTTTGATGATCTGTGGCCAAGATCTTTTCTGTGGATCTGTTATTGAGAGTTCCATCTGAGCAACAGGCATTGAGATTCACTTGGTGAATTGGACAGGAAATCCTGGCGTGAAATATAGGGATACACTGACAGATTCACAGAACAGGTGACTAAGGACTATGATGGTGATCACGGGAGGTTGTGACTTTACTTGAGAGATCTTGGGTCCAAGTCCTGTTTTTAACTTATGTCTTGGTTGCTCATTCCCTATTTCTTATATTGGTTTTGTAAATTTTATCACAAAATTCAAACTCAAGGAAGATTACTAACTGTAATATAGTTGGGGAAACTGAGGCCCCAGATTGACGCCACTTCCCCATGGTGCCCTCACCACTTTGAAACCCAAGACTCTCAGACCTGAGCTCAGGTCATAATTGTTACCTTTTCTACCGGTTTGCGCTCACAGCTTGACATCACAGAAGAACCACTCCGCCCCGTCAGAAGCCCCGCCCTCTTCCTCTCAGTCTGGCATGCCCCGCCCCTGCGCGTTTCTTCCGGCCCCGCCCCTCCGGGCTGCCATGACAACGAGTCCGCGCCTCGCGCTCAGCTGCTGCTCGGGCGGGACCCAGGCTGGACCGCGGGCCCCGGCCTGGGGGCCACAGCTGCCACCGCCGCCGCCACCTCATCTCCTCCCTGTCCCTGTCCCGCCTCGCGTCTTCCCGCTGCACTCGGGCCGGAGGCCGGGGTCCCTTCCCCGCCGCACCACCCTGCGCGGATGCCGAAGGTGAAGGCGCTGCAATGCGCCCTGGCGCTGGAGATCCGCTCTGTGAGTATTGGCCCTGTCCCACCCCAGCCTCCGGGTCCCCCTATCCCGACCCTGGACACCCCCGGAAATGTCGAGTGCCCTCCCACTCCAACCTCGCGGGGACCTCACCCCAACTTCCTTTTGGAGTGCTTTTGGATTTCTTCTACACCACTTCAGAGTTGCGCTCTCAGGACAGTAGTTCTCTTTGAATTCCTCTTTACTCCTGTTCTGGTGAGGGACTCTTAGACCCTTGCTCTTCTGGGTGTGTGTGTGGCATTTCTGCCAAATCCTGCAGGTTTTCAGAATCTTTCCCACGCTTCCTGTTAGCGTAGGAACTCCTTTTTTTATGGGTGGAGTTCCTAATTTTCAAAACATCTTACTTTGTGGCGTTAGTGCACCAAGTTTTTTGCCTTCTCCTCCCGGGACAAACCCAACTCCTCAGAAGCCTCTTCAGCTCTTCCCTCCAGTACCCAAACCCTCCCGACTTGGAGAGGGTTCTCCTTGCATCCTTCCAGGGGTCCCATGAAAGACCTGGTTAGCTCTACTTCAAGCTTGCAATCCCATCCAGTTACTCTGAACATTCTTTTAAGGGGATCTGTCCAGCCTGTTTCGGTAAACCCAACTGAGCCCAGTGAAGGGCTTTCCGGGTGTTGAGAAGCCCCCACTCCCCTTGATAACTGCAGAGTTTCCTTCTGAGAGTTTTGAAGTCCTTCCGTGTCATCCTGAGAGACCCTTTTTCCTTCCTTAGAGGAGAACTCTGGTTTTGTTTCCTAATCCCTCCAATTACTTATTCCATTTCTTTTCATGCCTTCATCCGTGAATTGTTCTCATTACAGAACTCAGCCTTCTAGTTGGTATCCCAACATCAGTAGGCGCATTCTCTGTCATTTTCTGTGCCTGCCCCAAGGAGCCCTCTTGCATTTTCTTCCCATGGGTCCCCAAACTAGCGTTTCTCTGCACTTACCTACGCTTATAAGCGCTCCCTTTTTCCTAGCTTTCCTTTCTCTCCTTGAAGCCGCAGCAACACTGATCTTAAACCAGCACAGAAGTCACAAAGTTCTTTCAGGTCTTTTGTTCAGCCTTAAGGAGGAGCTTGGGTGGGGCAGAGTGCATCAGGGGTTGAGGGCAAGCGAGTTTTAGGGACTCCAGAGTCTGCTACAGTTGCAGAGGTTTTTATTCAGAAACGCTGTCCCAAACTTTCGGTGTTTGCATCACAAGTTGACTTTCTGGCAACGTTTGTTTTGCAAAGAATGATTAGTTTACCGAAATACTGCATAATGATTTCTAAATGTGCTGGATCCTCGACAGTTAGCAAAACTCTGAAGAACAGTCTCTGTAGACTTCATTACTGGCTGTCGCTTCCTCTCTTTGCAACCAATAGCTTAGCCGCTTGCCCAAAAGCTGCTGCACGACAGGCTGGCTGCCCTCTGTTGTCAGTTGTTTGCTAGGAGGAAGTACGCTGTTGTGATTGTAGCCCTGGGAGTCAGAGACATTTTATCTCTCTATGCAGCTTTTCTTACTGAAGAAAATGGATAGCTATATATCCGGAGTATGCTGGTGCAAATATTCCTTTTTTTTTTTATAAACATTTGAGTTACAGTGTTTTATAGTTCCCCAAATTTTCTAAGACATTCCTTCATCTCTTTAACTATTCTGTGTGCTGTTGTAGAGATGCTGTATTTTCTGACCAGCAAGAGCCTTTTAAATGACTCTAACGTTCAGAAGGGGGAAAATGGCTATTAGCAACTACAAAAGTTAAATAAAATTAATTTGGCTTTGATTGAATAGAGGGATCATAGGACCACAAATCTTTTTAATATCTTTTTATTGTAATTTTATCTTAAATTTTTGTACAATTACTGTATATAAAAGTCAAAACTGTAAAATCTATGTTAAACAAGTTTTTCACCGTTAGTAACCATTGTCATTGTCAGGATATAAATATATACACACACTCTTATACATGGTATATTTATTTTCTTATGTAGCAGGAAGAATATACATAAACTAAGGTGCACTTTATTTAATATATCCTGGAGATCACTCTGCATCTGTGAAGAGTGCCATCTTGTTTTCTCCCAGATTTCAATCATACAGAATAAATGAAAGAGCATTTTAATGAATAACTCTTGCTTATGATCTGCATTAATTTGATTTTGCTGAAAATCTGAAAGTAAATTGCTGATACCATAATAATCCTAAATACTGCAGCATGCATACTCTAATATGAGGATACTGTATATAACCACAATTCCATGATCATAAGTGGTATAATTAATAATATATCTTAATATTGTGTCCACATTTAGGTTTTCCCAGTTGTCACAAAGATAATTTTTATAATTAACTTTGAAACCAAGATCAAAAGTTTGTATATTAAAATTAGCCATTTGATTGTTAGGTTTTATAATCAATTTCATTATAGAGAATTCTTTATTTCTGTGTTAATTTGCTTTCTATCAGTGGATTTTGGTAAGTTCACACATTCATGTCATCATTACCCAGATCGATATTTAGAAATATCTATCACTATGAAGTTACCTCATGCCCATCAATGAAAAGGAACTGCCTTTCTGATTTGTCTCTCTAGATTAGTTTGCCAGCAATGGAGCAACTTTTATTATTTATTTATTAAAAGAAAACAAACTATCTTTTTTTCATTATACATACCAATCTAAGTTCCCACTCCCTCCTCTCCTTCCATTCCATTCACTTACCCTCCTACTCCACCCCCATCCACTCCTCAGAGAAGGTAAGGCACATTGCTTTGGGGAAGGTCCAAGGCCCTCCATACTATATCTAAGCTGAGCAAGGTATCCATCCAAAGAGAATAGGTTCCCCAAAAGCCAGTACATGCATAAGGATAAATTCTGGTGCCACTGCCAGTAGCTCCTCAGTCTGTCCCAGCCATGCAACTGTCAACCACATTCAGAGGGACTAGTTTGGTCCTATGCTTGTTCTTCCCAGTCCAGCTGGAGTTGGTGAGCTCCCATTAGCTCAGGTAGACTGTTTCAGTGGGTGAACCCATCATGGTCTTGACTTCTTTGCTCATATTCTTACTCCTCCCACTCTTCAGTTGGACTTTGGGCACTCAGTCCAACAGCACTGGAATGTCATATTGGAGACATACAGTGTGTAATATTTTATATCATGTGCTGTGACTTTGATATTCAGTGATGTTGCATGTTTTGGTGGGTTGTTCCTGTAAATCATGATGTAATATTCTCTTCCATATGCATATGACAATATATGTTTTAAAAATCAGATTAAAACATATATATTCGCAGTGTACAAAGTGGTTGTATTTTCTTTTCGTCCTGACCTGACAGAAGCAATTAAGAGAGTAGAGAGGCATATTAGCAGTTACTTTTGTGTTTCTGTAATAAAATGCCATGCTCAAAACCAACCTCAGGAGCAGAGAGTTCATTTTAGGTTATAGATGGAGAGGGGCAGAGTCTCTCCTGGTGGGGAAGGCATGGCAACAGTTGGGGATGGATGGTGGTAAGAGCAGGAAGCTGGCCAATCACATTTCCGTCTACAAACATGAGCAGAGAGACAGGGAAATGGAATGCACTTATACACCCTCCATATCTGCCCCAGTGATGTGCACTTATAGCAGGGCTCTGTCTCATAGAGGTTCCTTTACCCCTCCCCCAAACATTGTTATGTAACGGCGTAAATGAATGCAGACAGATTATAAAAATATATACAGCTTTAATGGGGAAATAGACTTACAGGACCACAGGTTCCCACGGAGAACAGGAAAGCAGAAAGAAGGGCTACTGGGATCATGCCCTGCAGATTTATCAGTAAACATTAGCCCGAGGTGAACACGCCCCCTAATGGGCAGGGCTTATCTCTACATTGTTACCAATTGGAGACCATGTGTTTAAACACATGAGGTTATGAGACATTTTTCTTTCAAGCCAACCCAGAGGTTTATTTTGGCTGATGGTATAGACGATATCAGACCACCATGGTGGGTAAGGCATGGAAGGAGGGGTGGCTTTGCCCATGGCACAGGAACCTTTCCTGAGGGCAATTCACATCTTGACAGATCAAGAAGCAGAGAGCCGGAAGCAGGGCCAGGCTATAACAGCATCCCCAAATGGGGAACACACATTTAGAAACATGAGCTGGTGGGGGACATTTCTTATTTAAGCCATAACAGTGATATTTTGATGTATGTATATATCATGAAGTGATTAGATCAAGCAATTTAACACATTTATCACCCCACAGAATTTTGTAATGAGAACATTTTTTTTAATTGTTTTAGGACGTTTCAAGTTTATATTACATTTTTATTAATTGTAATTGCCATGCCGTGTGCTGTATCCCCAGAAGTTACTCATCCTGTCTGAAGCTTTGTTCCTTTAAATCAGCATCTCTATATTTTCCTCCGTGACTTCCAGGTTCCTGGCAGTTAGCCAACATCTCTATATTTCCCTCCACTATTCCCAAGGTCCTGGTAGCCAGCTTTGGCTTTATGCTTCTGTGAGTTTGACTTTTTAAAAGATATTATTTACAACTGAGATCACAGTGTTTGTCTTTCTGTGTCTGGTTTACAACAGTTAGTGTAATTCCCTCCAGGTTCATGCATAAATTGCAAATACTAGGATTCTTTTTTTTATTTTAACTATGTCTCAAATGTTTAGTTAATCTTACATTCAATGTTTATCCAATGATGGCCACTTAGGTGGATTCCCTGTCTTGTTGAATGGAAATAATGCTGTAACGATCACAGGTGCACTGATGTCCCTTTGGATATGGATATATATATATGGAAGTGGGGTTGCAAGGTAGCTATATTTTTAGTTATTTGAGGATTCTTCATGCTGTTTTTATAATGGCAATACTAATTTAAATTTCCACCATCAGCATTCAAGGGCTCCCATTTATCCACATCCTTTTCTACAGAAAATATCTTTTTCTGCTGTGCCTAATGTGAGCTGATACTTTGTTACTTGATTTACATTCCCGTGATTAGAGGTGGATATGCCCCTTTGCATGTGTGTGTTGGCCATTTGTATGTCTCCTTTTGAGAACTGTCAATTCAAGTTCTTTACCCCATTTTAACATTAGGGATTTTTTTGTGTGTGTGTTGAGTTCTTTTAATTCCTATAAATATTCATACTAACCCTGTATTAAATATTTGGTTTAGTGTGATTTACACATATTTTCCCATTCCATTCTCTTCTCTTACTCTCTTAATGGCATCCTTCGATATGCAGAAGCTTTCTGAGTTGATACCATCTGTTCTCTTATTGAGGGCTATTTATTCTATCCTGCCTGTGATTGTCATGGGTAGTCATTCTTTTTTTTTTTTTTCTTGCTGATTTTTTTTATTAATTAATTAATTTAATTATTAAAGATTTCTGCCTCTTCCCCGCCACCACCTCCCATTCCCTCCCCCTCCCCCAATCAAGTCTTCCTTCCTCCTCAGCCCAAAGAGCAAGCAGGTTTCTCTGCCCTGTGGGAGGTCCAAGGACCACCCACCTCCATCCAGGTCTATTAAGGTGAGCATCCAAACTACCTGGGCTCCCACAAAGCCATTACATGCAATAGGATCAAGAACCCATTGCCATTGTTCTTCAGTTCTCAGTAGTCCTCATTGTCCATTATGTTCAGCGAGACCGGTTTTGTCCCATGCTTTTTCAGTCCCCGGCCAGCTGGCCTTGGTGAGTTCCCGATAGAACATCCCCATTGCCTCAGTGTGTGGGTGCACCCCTCGCCGTCCTGAGTTCCTTGCTCGTGCTCACTCTCCTTCTGCTCCTCCTTTGGATCGACCCTGACTTTAGCCCACAAACCTATGAACACCTGATTTTCGATAAAGGAGCTAAAAGTATACAATGGAAAAAAGAGAGCATCTTCAACAAATTGTGCTGGCAAAACTGGAAGTCAATCTGTAGAAGAATGAAAATAGATCCATATATATCACCATGCACAAAACTCAAGTCCAAATGGATTAAAGACCTCAATATCAGTCCAAACACACTGAATCTGATAGAAGAGAAAGTGGGAAGTACTCTACAACACATGGGCACAGGAGAACACTTCCTACGTACAACCCCAGCAGCACAAACACTAAGGACATCATTGAATAAATGGGACCTCCTGAGACTGAGAAGCTTCTGTAAAGCAAAGGACACTGTCACTAAGACAGAAAGGCAACCCACTGACTGGGAGAAGATCTTCACCAACCCCGCAACTGACAAAGGTCTGATATCCAAAATATACAAAGAACTCAAGAAATTAGACCGTAAAAGGTTAATCAATCCAATTATAAAATGGGGCACTGAGCTGAACAGAGACTTTTCAACAGAAGAAGTTCAAATGGCCAAAAGTCACTTAAGATCATGCTCAACTTCCTTAGCAATCAGGGAAATGCAAATCGAGACAACATTAAGATACCATCTTACACCGGTCAGAATGGCTAAAATCAAAAACACCAATGATAGCCTCTGCTGGAGAGGTTGTGGAGAAAGGGGCACTCTCATCCATTGCTGGTGGGAATGCAAACTTGTGCAACCACTTTGGAAAGCAGTGTGGCGGTTTCTCAGGAAAGTCGGGTTCAACCTACCTCTTGACCCAGCAATACCACTATTGGGAATATACCCAAGAGATGCCCAAACATACAACAAAAGTATATGCTCAACTATGTTCATAGCAGCATTGTTTGTAATTGCCAGAACCTGGAAACAACCTAGATGTCCTTCAATGGAAGAATGGATGAAGAAAGTATGGAATATATACATATTAGAGTACTACTCAGCAGTAAAAAACAATGACTTCTTGAATTTTGCATACAAATGGACGGAAATTGAAAACACTATCCTGAGTGAGGTAATCCAGACCCAAAAAGAGGAACATGGGATGTACTCACTCATATTTGGTTTCTAGCCATAAATAAAGGACATTGAGACTATAAATCGTGACTCTAGAGAAGCTAAATAAGAAGGTGAACCCAAAGAAAAACATATAAGCATCCCCCTGAATATTAACCTTCATCAGGCGATGAAAGAAGACAGAGACAGAGACCAACATTGGAGCACTGGACTGAAGTCTCACGATCCAATGGGTAGTCATTCTTATCAAAGTTTTTCTTGTGTGCTATCTTCTGAAGAGACCAGACTCAGGTAGAGAACATCCCATGATGGATTGTTGTTCAATTTTCTTCTCTTGTGGTGAAATTTAATATTCTCCTCTATAATTGGTTTTATATAAGCCTGACATCTCTACTTGTGGCTTGAAGGTCTGGCACCCTCCTCCCTTCCTCTCCCTCGAGCAGCTGTCTGCTGCTGTATGGTATTAGGAGTAACCATGGAGGTGTGACGTGTGATGCTGTGGTTAAGATGCAAGCGAAATCCAGCAGGCAGCAAAGCCTGGGCTGTGTCACACAGCATTGTGTTGTCCAACAGAGCCATATGATTCGGGAGAAAATATATTGCTGGGGAGAAAAGTGTGACTTTCCTAAGGAATCTTTCAGGAATGACATGATATGACAAGTCACACGTTTTAAAAGATCATCTGAAGAATTATCCTTGCAAAGGTTTTTGTATTTGGTATTGGACATTTCTCTTTGACAGGAGAGGACTGCTCTTGCTGTTTTGACTTGATAAACCCTTCTTACTGTTGACTAGTTCGATGCTCACATCTTTTGTGAGGAAGAAGAGAACCATGTAGAGTGTAAATAGGCCGGCATGGGAAGGCTTGTCTTGGTTAATTTTATGTAATTCTAAGTTTTTCATTTCTATATTTACTTCACCTCATTACTTAACTCAAGCTAATGACACCGTGTGGCGGGCAGTGCTGTGCCTTTCCAGGGACTGCATCCATCTGGATCCTTCATGGTTGCTGTGCCTTTCCAGGGACTGCATCCATCTGGATCCCTCATGGTTGTGATCCTTACTCAACCAGGCACTGCCATGCTACCATTAAAAACTTCTGATTGCAAAATATTTGAGACTAACAGGAAAAAAGTATAGATAGAAGATAATGACAAGTTCCCCCATTTAACAGCAGGAAAAGTATAAGTAGTAGGTGCTATGGCTTCCTCCATCTAACAGTTGATTCTTGTTAATTTTGATGCATTTAAAGAAATCAAATGCCACAGATGAAATTCAGCTCTCCTTCTGATCCTGTTTTTCTCCCTTCTGCCTGTGAGTTAAGGTAACAAATACCCACAGATTCTGAAACAGGTGCAAACATACCTTTCAGTTTAGCCTTGGCCAAGCATTTACATGTAGAATAGATGCCTTGGTTATGCGATTATTTTTCTCTCTTGCTAGGATAATTGGTTTATTTTTTTACTTATTTAGGTCAATTGCAAAATGCTCGTGTTAAGCGGAAACTTTTGGAATGTTTAGTTTTGTTTATTGGCTATTATTATTATTGTTATTTGTTGTTGTTGTTGAGCTGAGGACTATGGGCATGCTAGGGACATGCTCTGTGACAGAGTGGTGCCAATCTGGCGGCTCTAGGCTATGTTTTGGGTTTTAGCTGTGCAAGTGGAGTCTGACCCTAGCAGTTTATTTTTCTGTAACTGGTCCTATTCACAGCTTCTGCCCCAAGGAATGAGTATCCAGGTTTTATATTTATTTTCCCTTGTTAAACATATCTTGAATACTAGACATCTGCTGGTGACAGGTGACACTCTTCAGTGGTCTCCTAGGGAAAGCTTTGTTGTTTCCCTTTAGTAATATTGGTTTTTTTTTTTTTATTTTTGTAATTTGTTTTGTTGCTGGTAAAGAAATGTTGTAGGCTTAAAAGTTTCACGTATTTATCATGTACTGTTGGTTTTTAAAATCAGTTTATGCGGCTGTAGCACACATCCAGAAAGTTTACAAACCCAAGTGTGTAATAGAGGTGGTTGCCACCCCAGCTTCCCTCCGTTCCCCTCCGCTCACATCCCTTCCTCCTGTCACATCACATCATAGCTGGGCCTTCGGAAATCCAGTTCTCTTGCTCTGTCTGTACACTGTGAACTCTTTATGCCTAACTTCTTTGTAAAGTGGAGCAATTTTGGCTCCTTTCTGTGAACCTGCCACTTTTTATGTATTTGTCCTGTTGCTGATGGACATTTTGTTGCTCCCAGTGAGAGATCTTATAAGCAATGCAGCTGGGAAGTCTCATATGTCTCTTTGCGACGCTTTCAGGTTTTTAACTTTGCGTTCAGCAGCATTGCTACTATCACATATCAGTTGCATGACTGCTTGGGGTTTTATACGGAAAACCATTTTATTTGCAAATAAAGGCAGCCTGTTTACTACCAACTGATTCTTGGTCTAATTTTTTCTTGCCTTTATTTATGTTATTGTTTAGAAGCCTCTCTGTAATGTTAAATGTAGAGGTAGTAGTCGGGATATTGATCTAGTCTTGAGTTGAAGTTAAGATTCTGAAATTTTATGCATGAGATTAGATTGAATCTATTGAGATTGCTATTAATAGACTTTTTGTTTAATAACATCTCCCACTTTAAATTTCATGTATAGGCAATCCAATATAAGATTGTAAGGCTTTCATTTGTTGAATCATTTTAGAATTCTTTTATTTCTAATTTTAAAATTATCATAGTCAAATTATTTTTAATGATTTTAAAGTTTAAGGAAATTATATATTGTCCCATGGCCTGTAAAACTGGACATTAAAAAGATTTTTTTAATTTATCTTTTTAGTTACATGCATTTGTGTGTGTGTGTGTGTGTGTGTGTGTGTGTGTGTGCGCATTTGAGTGCAGGGGTCTGCACAAGCTAGAGGAGGGTGTAATATCTCTTGGACCTGGAATTATGAACCACCTAGCAGGAGTGTGGTTTCTCTGCAAGAGCACTAAGTGCTCTAACCACCGAGCCCCCCTCTAACCCCGAAACGTACTTTTTGACATTGAACTCTTTGCCAATATGTGATAATGTGATAAATTATTTTTAGAACATACTGGTTGCATTTGCTTTTCTGGGTTGGACTGGACAGTTTTTAAATTTGTTATCATTTGTGTTTTTATTTAAGAGGTTTAGGTCTTCGAGTTACATGAATATTTATCTTTATCCTAGACAGACAGAAACACAAAGAGAAAAGCCTGGGAAATAAATGACAGGAAAGGCTTGTCTGAGATGTTCCTTTCTTTTGTCTTTTTCATTTATTATTATCTGAAAATCCTCAATAAAATGAAATATTAATTTTCAAAAACCCACTTTGTTTGAAGCATTTTAGATATATGAAACTTTACAACCAATAGCAATGAAAAGCTTCTATCTGCTCCCAGCTTAAGAAATAAACTTCACAGATAAGAATTCCAGTATTTATCTCTCTGAGAAAATAGCTGCTTCCCTTCTTGGGGCTAACCACGTCCTGAGCCTTTCACAGCCCTGCATTCCTCACATTGTCTTCTCTGCCTGAGGGACTTGATTACTTCCCAGTGATGCCTGCCACCATTTCAAACTGCTGATAGTATGACTCTTAAAGCACCTGGCTTTGAATAGTTTATAATTCTTGCTTTGGTTCCCACTATACTTTATGATCTGTTTACAGGTTTAATTTCCAAATGCATAGAATTTACATGTGTGTTATTCACACATTTATTTCTACTCTACCCCTCACATACACAAGCCACATATGCATGCTTACATGAACACATACATGCTTGTATTATATTTTGAGACAGGCTTTCATCATTTTGTCCTCACTGGCCCGAACTCACTGTGTAGATCAGGTTAGCCTTAACTTCACAGATATTTTACTACTTCTTCATCTTCCAAGAGCTGGGTTTAGAGTCGGAAGACACTTACTTGCGCATTTGATATAATTCAGTAAAACACCTAGAATTAAAATAGTTACAGACCAGAAGGGGGTGGTTTCAGTGGCACTGAAAAGAAACAATACAGTTATACATATGGGAAACATGCTTTGAGGACATTTCAGAAATTGGCCAGACTTCACCAAGTGTGCGGACCATAATTGATAAGCCAAGTAAATTCTCATCTAGAAACACTCCATATTCCGGAGTGTTCTCCTGTTCTCTCTGATGTGCAGAATCTAGCATATATGTGAACAAATGTCCATGTGGGTACAGGATAGCGTGAAGGAAAGAGAACAAGAAAGCTAACTATAGGGGGATGAGGAAGGACTAAATGCAGATAGTCCCCATTAAAGTCATACAATTTTCTTAATGGACAAAGGAGGAATGTTTCAAAGGAGCTGGAGTATGTAAAACAGTGTGTAATGCATAAATTTATATGCCCTGTTTCACCATAGGGAAGAGGGAAACTAGAAAGTTCAGAGAAACAGTAGGTTTGGAGAACTCACCAAGTCCTTGAGAAGATTCTGTTTGGCTCATAGAACAGATGGATTGTAAGTAAGTCTTTCTGGTACTCACATTCGTTCCTTTAGTCAAAATACTTGACAGGAACAACATAAGTCAGAAAATGTTTACGTTGGCTCACAATTTCAGTTCATCATGACAGGCGCGAAAGGCGTGGCAGGGTTCCTGGCAGTGGGAACAGGGTTCCTCACATGACAGCAGGCCAGGAACCAGCAGCTAGGAATCGGAGGTGTGATTCCCCTTCAAAGGTCTGCCCCACTGACCTAAATCTGAGATTCTAAGACTTCTTCCAAAACATCAAACGTGCTTAACAGGAAATGAAGTGCTCAAAGCAGGAAGTTGTAGGGGATGGTCTACACCATGGCATCCCACTTAAAGGTCAAAAGGTCTCATGAAGAAAAATATGCTCAGTCAAATTTAAGCGTTACAGTAATCTTAGCATTGTTGAGACTCAAGGTGTTCTAGTTTGTTTTCTGATTCTGAGATAAACAACGTGAGTAAAAGCAGCCGGGGAGAAGGCTATTTCACCTCACACTTCCAGATCAAGTCCATCTTTGAGGAAACTGGGGCAGGAGCTCAAGCCAGGAACCCTGTAGGTAGCAACCACCAAGGATTGCTGCCTTACTGCCTCCTCTCCTTGGCTGGCTCTGCTCACTTCCTCATACAGTCCAGGCCCACCTGCCTAGGAATAGGACCACCTACAGTGGACTGAGTCCTCCTATATCAATTAGTAATCGAGAAATGTCCCACAGATATGCCCACAGGCCAATCTGACTGAGGTGGTCCTCCAACTGGGACTGCCTCAGATAACTTAGAGCTGTGTCCGGTTAACAGTTGATACTAACTAGGAGATCCCACTCGTTGTCAACTTGCTATGCCAGTATGGCACCTTAAACCATAGCTTTTCCTTTTTTCTCTTCCCTAAGATTTCATATCAATATTATATAATATGAAACACAGTACAACTTTAAAAGTACTACTGTTTTTAAAATGTATTTAAAAATGTATTCTCTTCTAACTGTGGGCTTCTGTAAAATTAAAAAAAACACAAAAAGGAAAAACAGAACAAAACCAAATAAGTTATATACATTCTTTCCCAAGTGAGACGAACCACGGTAGTTACAGTAAGAACAGAGCAAAGTCATAGAGTAAATAGCTCAGTGTTTGAAGTCTTGGGGTCTGGGACTCACTCATGATCTTCTGGGTACTAAAGGGCTTGGGTCAGTCCACTGCTCTGTGCCATTCACAGCACACCCAGTTTGTGTCATAAGCTCAAGTCAGCTCCACTCCACTTTTGCCTCTGACCTTGTAGATGTCCCATGGTTCTAGCTTTTTTAATACCTCAATGATGCCAACCTTTTATTTATCACAGCTAATTTTTTTATCCCCAGGCGTCCAGTGTTTATTGTATTGTCCCACTCAAGCACAGCGAATTTCACTTCAAGATTTTTAATTCAAATATTTGAGTCACCTTGATAGAGTCCGAGTGACTCTCAAATGTGCCTGAAGCATCACTCCTGGTACCCATTTCTATCGTGGTTTGCCTTTTTGTTGCTGTGATAAACAATATGGCCAAAGGAATATAGTGAGGAAAAGTTTTATTTGATATTAAAATTCTAGGTCAAAGTCCATCTTAGAGGGAAATCAGGCAGGAACCTGGAGGTAGGAATCATGGAGGAATGCTGCTTACTGCTGGGCTCTCTCTGGCTTGCTCAGTTAGCTTTCTTAAATAGCTCCTCCCACCTGCCTAGGCACCACCCACAGTGGGACAAGCAGTTAAGAAAATCCCCACAGATATGCTCACAGGCCAGTCTGATAAAGGAAGTTCCACAGTTGGAACTCTCTCAGACAACCCAGGGCGGGGTAAGTTGCCAGTGAAACTAATTAGGTTGCAAAGTAATTTCATTTTTTTAAACTGTCTTTATTGAGCTATACATTTTTCTCGGCTCCCCTACCTTCCTCCCCTCTCCCCTTGTACCCTCCTCCTGTGACCACCATGCTCCCAATTTACTTAGGAGATCTACCTTTTTCTCCTTCCTATGTAGATCAATGTATGTCTCTCTTAGGGTTCTCTTTCTTGTCTAGCTGCTCTGGGATTGTGAAATGTAGGCTGTTTTGTTGTTGTTGTTGTTGTTGTTGTTTGCTTTATGTCCAAAAGCCACTTATGAGTGAGTATGTATTATATTTGTCTTTCTGGGTCTGGATTACCTCACTCAGTATGTTTTGTTTTGTTTTATTTATAAGATCCATCCATTTGCCTACAAATTTCAAGATGTCATTTTTTCCCCACTGTGTAAATGTACCACATTTTTTTTTTAAATCCATTTTTCGGTCGAGGGACATCTAGGTTGTTTCCAGGTTCTGGCTATTACAAACAATGCTGCTATGAACATAGTTGAGCACATGTCCTTGTGGTTTAATTGAGCCCAAAAGTGGTATTGCTGGATCTTGGGGTAAGGGGAACACTCCTCCATTGTTGGTGGGAGTGCAAACTTGTATAGCCACTTTGGAAATCAGTAGGGTGATTTCTAAGAAAATTAGGAAACAATCTATTGCAAGGTAATTTCTTAACAGGAGCCCATATGCAATCAAAATCAAGCTACACATTACTCATATAATGTTACAGGGCGAACATTCCCATTGAGACAGTGACACCAAAGGAAGACGGAAGCCCTGCGGGGCCAACATTAAAACCTGAGACTTAGTGTTCAGGGCTGGTGCTAGCCTCATCACCATGAAGTCTCACCTCACTGTGGATAATGTGCTCCCATAGCTATATACCTGGTCTCCTTTCAGTTGACTCCCCACAGTCTATATACTCCAGCACATCCCAAGACCGCAAGGAAGGCCACACACAGTTAAGGCAGAATTACATGCAGCTGGCCAGGAGGTTTAGGCATGAGCATTGGAATCTTAGATGAGGTCCAGTGACCCACCTCACCCCTTCCTTCTAAACAATAAACAAGCCTGATACTGAGGCCCTATTGAAGTAACCACAGCTGTTCTGACAAGCATGATGTCTGCTATGCTCAGAGGCTAATACACTGCTATCTGCTCTTTATGCCCTGGGGCAGGGAGGCTGCGGATCAGTAGCTCTTAAAACTGACCTGTTGCCTAACAGCGCTGTGGTGAGTGGTATCTTTCTGAATGAAAGTCTTTCAGGTGGGTTTCAGTTTTATACCCAGGGGATTCAAGGTGAGGTGTCTTACCCTCAGACACCTTTCCTATCAGTGTGAGGGGCCTGGGGGTTTCTGTTTAAGATGTTAACTTCTTTAATAGTTACAGAATCTGTACCTACATGGTCTACACCATTAAACACAGTGTTTCCAAATTGTATCTATCTATCTATCTATCTATCTATCTATCTATCTATCTATCTATCTATCTATCATCTATCTATCTATCATCTATCTATCTATCTATCTATCTATCTATCTATCTATCTATCATCTATCTATCTATCTATCTATCATCTATCTATCATCTATCTATCTATCTATCTATCTATCTATCTATCTATCTATCTGCTCTGGTTTTGGCTCTGAGTTGTCACTATAAACCTGGTTAAAGCAGCTAGTAATAACTATGCTACAACCTGGAAGCCATGCTGTCTGGGAAATTCCTCCACAAAAAAAAAAAATTACTCTGAGACTTTTGAGTTCAGACTCACTTAAAATTCCAGGAAATAGGCAGACTGAAGTAAATTTCTTGCTCAGTTCTCTATGGAACGCTTGTGCCCATTTGACACTTGTGGGACCTGTCTTAGCTGACCTCTTTTCTATCAGCATCCTGATCTCTGAACTCTTCCTGGAATGGCCTGCTAAGCTTTGTTTGCAGCCTGTAGCTCTAAATTCTCCCACAGTCTTTTGAAAACTGATTCCAGTAGCCTAGGGACCACAGGGTTCAGTGGTAGCAATCGAAATCAATGTTATATTTTAGTGACCAAAATGCCGGACAGAAACAATGTGAGGGGTAAAAGTTTATTTTGGCTCATCGTTTCAGAAGGACATCAGTCTATCATGACCGGGGTGGTATGCCAGCAGAGCATGTGGTTGATTCCGCATATAGTAACAGGCCAGGACCAGAGAACTAGACCGGGACCTGTGGCGACTATAAGTTGCAAAGGTTTGCTCCTAGTGGTCTGCATCCACCAGCCGGTGTCCCACATCCCCAGACTTTTACAACCTCCCAAAGTACTGCCACAAGCTGGGGACCAAGTACTCAAAATATGAGCATATGGGGGGGGGGTCCTCAATTAAAATCATAGCAGGACTGGGCTAAGACTCTGGTGAAAAAAGGCCTGTCCAGTGTATATCAGACTTCACTCTTTCCTGCTGTGATATGAAGCTAGTAGACTTAAGCTCAAGAGCGGACTCTGGGCAGTGCTTCTCCTTGGTAAGTTTCGGCTTAAGGTGGACTAGAGAAATCTGTTGAAAATGTCTGTGTCCTGTCAGAGATAGAAAGAAGGGAAAATCATGGGATCCAAGGAAGTTATAGGGCTTTGAATTGTCTTTAGATCAAATTTCTCCATGTGACAGAATATATCTGCAAAATGCATTTGTAGTACTGTTATCCAATCCTAGCTGTCGGTCTCATGTCTTCCTTCTTCCCCTCAGCACGGTTCTTTGGAAATCTGCCCACGTTGCTGCATTTGTCTTGCTGCTTCTTACTGCTGGAATGTATTCCTGGAACAGAGACCTTGCACATCATTACAACGTGCAAGCCTTTTGGTGTCTAGCTTTCTCTCTTTGTCTAGTACACATAATCAGAAGAAACAGAATTGAATTAATAAAGTGGAATGGAGGTCATATATAGTTGGCTTTTGACTTAAGCTGAAAATAACTTCTTTTTGGCCCCCAATCTGTTCTCCTGGGATCTTTTTTTTTTATTTTGAAGTTTTCATGTGTGTGTGTGTGTGTGTGTGTGTATAAGTGTATACACACTGCATTGTGTGAGTGCTGTGGAGGCCATCGGGGGGCAATGGCAACTGAACTAGAGAAGCAATGTGTGTTCTTCCCCACAGAGCCTCTCCCTGCCCCTCTCTAGAGATCTTAAACAGAGGAACACCCGGAGTTGGGATGAGGGCTTCACATGGTGTGGGGAAACTGGGGGTAGTATGTGCTGTCAGGAGTCTGTGATGTCTGTATCTTGCCTCAATCCTCAGGGTTTTCTGTGCAGCTTCTGAATAAGCTTGCATTTACTTCCTTCAGTTTTACTTTGTGGTTCTTAAATTGAAACTGCTGTGCTGTTGGGTTTATGCTCATTCACGAGGCCGTTTCTCTAAGTAGATCTGGCTGTGGGTGCTTATTAAGCAGGATGCTCACACCCTCCATGTTTCGAAGGAAACAGTTAATTTTCCCTGAGGATTCGCCACTGGGAAGGGCTTTGGAGTCAGACATCTTTTAATCCAGCAGTTTTTATCTGGTTACCTCCTGAAATATGAAGCTGGGCAATAGTTTTTAATTCATTCGGCATTGTCTCTTGATGGGTGTGCTTAATGAATTTTCCTTTACTATAATTGTGGTAAAGATAGATTTACAGCTGTCACTTTGCTCTTTGTTCTCTGAGTCGTGGGACTTTGTTTCTCTCTATTAATGCCTCTGTCTTAGTCTATCTTTGTCTTGTTCTATTGCTGTGAAGAGACACCATGACCATGGCAACCGTCAGGAAAGCATTTAGTTTGGTTTGCTTACAGTTTTAGAGGTTTAGTCCATTATCATTACGGAGCATGGCAGCATGCAGACAGACACAGTGCTGGAGAGGGAGCTGAGCAGACGAGAGAGAGAGAGAGAGAGAGAGAGAGAGAGAGAGAGAGAGAGAGAGAGAGAGTCATTGTGCATGGCTTGAGCTTTGAAACTTCAGTGTCCACCCACCCCCAGTGAAATACTTCCTCCAACAAGGCCACAAATTCTCTAATCCTTACGAGCCTTTGGGAGCCATTTTCATTCAAACCACCACAGCCTCTTCCTTTTGTCCTGATTTTCTTATTGTTTTATTTTAGTTTATTTTTGTGAGTGATTGATATGAGGGCCACAATTAACATTTTAAATATTTGTTAACTAAGTTTATTCCACTTGTTTACATCCAGTTTATCATGATTTTAACTGTTTCCTTTAGGTCCATTTATTTAGAAATCTTTTCTTATTTTTTTTTGTTTTTGTTTTTGTTTTTTTTGAGACAGGGTTTCTCTGTGGTTTTGGAGCCTGTCCTGGAACTAGCTCTTGTAGACCAGGCTGGTCTCAAACTCACAGAGATCCGCCTGCCTCTGCCTCCCGAGTGCTGGGATTAAAGGCGTGCGCCACCACCGCCCGGCTTAGAAATCTTTTCTACTTATTTATTTACTTATTTTATATCTTAGCTGTAGTTTCTTCTCTCTTCTCTCCTCCCAGTCTTCCTCCCAACTCCCCCTTTGTCCACCTCGCCCTCCTCCTCATTTTTGTCCAATAAAGGACATGCTTCCCATAGATATCAGCAAAACACAGCATATCAGGTTGCAGTAAGACTAAGCACCACCCCATGTACTAAGGCTGGGCAAGGGGACCCAATATGAGGAGTAGGGTCCCAAGAGCCAGCAAGAGTCACAGACAGCCCTTGCTCCCACTGTTAGGAGTTCCACAAGAGGACCAAGCTACACAATTCTAACATGTCTGCAGAGGGCCAAGTTCAGTCCCGTGTAGGCTCCCTGGTCGTCATGTCAGTCTCCGTGACCCCCTGTGAGCCCAGGTTAGTTGATTCTGTGGGTTTTCTTCTAATGTCCTTGACTCCTCTGGTTCCTACAGTCCTCTCTCCCTCTCTTCGGTAGGGTTGCCAAGCTCAGCCTAGTGTCTGGCTGTGGGTCTGTTTTTAACAGTTGCTGGATGAAGCCTCTCTGATGATAATTGAACTACAGGCAATCTATGACTATAGCAGAATTTTGTTTTTCAAAATTTCTTTGTACAATAGATTCTGATCATTCTTTTCTCTTCCCCACATCCTCCCAGATCCTCTCCATCCTCCCATCCATCTCTCTTCTAAAAAACAGGCACCAAACAACCCTCCACCAAGAAAAAACCCTACAAAAAAAAAACACACAGAAAACAAAACAAAAACCCACAAAACACTAAATTGGAAACTATAATATACAAGCAAAAAACAAAGCAATATGGGATAAAAGGTTTCCAAAAATAGCCCTAGATTTGTTTTGGATTGGCCATCCATCGCTGGGCATGAGGCCTGTGCTTACATGTGGTTTGTACACTTAGATGCCATTGGGGAAAACTAAGTTTGCCTTTGCAAGTTGGTGTCAACTGTAATTTTCCAATTACTTTTTGATGGTTTCATTTTGCTACGAATTGATATAAGGTTTACAATTGTTAACTTATATTAGTATATTGTAGATTAATGTAAGTTTAATTTCAGCAATACACCTAAAATTTTTGTTTCTGTTTTGTTGTTTCCTCCCCTCATTATAATATTATTGTCATAAAATTACATCTTTGAACATATACAAATTACTTCTTTGAGAATTTCACACATGGATACAGTATATTTTGATCATATTTACCCCTACATTTCCAGTTTCCCCTAACTCCTCCCAGATCCACCCCACCCCCCCCACCTCTCCTGACTTTGGTGTCCTCTTTTTCTTTAAGTGAGAATGGAGTTTGATTTGCAGCAGTATCGTAACTGTTGCTTTCTGGGATGATCTTTTCTGCTTGTTTTCCTGTCAGTACTGGGGGTCAAAACTAGGGCCTCATGCACAGCAGGCATTGCTCTGCCGCTGAGCTACTGTTCCAGCCTTGCCATTGTTAAATGACAGACAAACCACAAGCGCATAGTTCAGCTAAGGAGGCTGTATTTCTTTTCATGTAGATCTGAGGTCCTGGCAAGGTCCTCTTCTGTACCAGAGCTCTAGTGGGGATGAATTACTTTCCTATTTTGATCTGGCAATCTCTTTATTTCCCTTTCTTTGTGAATAGTTTTTCTGTTTATTAAATCATTTTTTGAAAGTATTCTTCTTTTAGCTAAGCCATTTCACTTTTTCCCTGACTTTATGATATATTTTTCTCCTTTGGCTTTTAAGATTTGTCTTCTTGAATGTCCACTGCTGTCTTCTTTTTTTTTCTTTTGACTGAAAATTTGTTTATGATTGTCCTTTGGCTCATACTCAGGTCACCAGGCTTCTTTACCCATGAGCCCTCTTACTGGCCACCACTTTTGTGTATGTTACAAATTGGAAGGGACACCAGTGAGACAATGTGACAAATTTGCTTTAAGCAGATTGGGAAATGAAGCTAACAGAATGAGATTTGCTGAGAAACTTGGTTGTGAATTACTAAGGTGAAAGTAAAAAACAGTAGTAGAGAAGAAATGGAGTAAAACTATCTGACACAAAAATATTCCCAACTTCTGTGTACCAAGGAACATGAAGTTTCAATCCTCTGTTCATTATCATAGTCAGTGTTGACATGGAAAAGCATTAGGGTTTCACTCTGGTAAGAATGGTATTGGTGACTCGCATAGGTGAATTGTTGTTACTGTCCCAAGTGATGTGAAAGAACAGTACTCAGCTTCATATGGAAAAGCAAAATCTCAGGATAGCCAAAACAATCCTGTACAATAAAAGAACTTCTGGAGGCATCACAATCCCTGTCTTCAAACTCTGCTACAGAGCTACAGTACTGAAAACAGCCTGGTATTGGCATAAGAACTGACAGGAGGACCAATGGAACTGAATAGAAGACCCAGGTATTAATCCATACACCTTTGAACACCTGATTTTTGCCAAAGAAGCAAAAAAAAAAAAAAATCAAATGGAAAAAAGAAAGCACAATTAACAAATGGTGCTGGCATAAGTGGATATCAACATGTAGAAGAATGAAAATAAACCCATATCTATCACCATGCACAAAACTCAAGTCCAAATGGATCAAAGACCTCAACATAAAGTCAGCCACACTGAACCTTATAGAAGAGAAAGTGGGAAGTACACTTGAAAGCATTGTCACAGGGAACCACTTCCTAAATAGAACCTCAGCAGCGCAGACACTGAAAAACACTTAATTAATGGGGCCTCCTAAAACTGAAAAGTTTCTGTAAAGCAAAGGACACGGTCAACAAGACAAAATGACAGCCTATAGAATGGGAAAAGATCTTCACTAACCCCACATCAGACAGAGGTCTGATCTCCAAAATATACAAAGAACTCAAGAAATTGGTCATCAAAAGAACAAATAATCCAATAAGAAATGGAGTACAGGCCTAAACAGAGAACTCTCAACAGAGGAATCTAAAATGGTTGAAAGACACTTAAGGAAATGTTCAACATCCTTAGTCATCAGAGAAATGCAAATCAAAACAACTCTGAGATTCCATCTTATACCTGTAAGAATGGTCAAGATCAAAACCACTGATGAAAACTTATGCTGGAGAGGTTGTGGGGTAAAGGGAACACTTCTGCATTGCTGGTGGGAATGCAAGCTGGTACAGCCCCTTTGGATGTCAGTGTGGCGATTTCTCAGAAAATTAGGAAACAACCTTCCTCAAGACTTAGTAATACTGCTTTTGGGTATATATCCAAAGGATGCTCAATCATGCCACAAGGATATGTGCTCAACTATGTTCATAACAGCATTGTTTGTTATAGCCAGAACCTGGAAATAACCTAAATGCCCTTCAACTAAGGAATGGATAAGGAAAATGTGGTACATTTACACAATGGAGTACTACACAGCAGAAAAAAATGACATCTTGAATTTTGCAGGAAAATGGACGGAGCTAAAAAACACTATTTTCAATGTGGTAACCCAGACACAGAAAGACAGTTATCACATGTACTCACTCATAGGTGGTTTTTAAACATAAAGCAAAGAAAATCAGACTACAAACCACAATCTCAGAGAACTTAGACAACAATGAGGATACTAAGAGAGACATAGATCTAATATACATAGGAAGTAGAAAAAGACAAGATCTCCTTAGTAAATTGGGAGTATGGGGACCTTAGGGGAGTGTTGAAGGGGAGAGGAGAGAGGCAGGGAGGGGAGCAGAGAAAAATGTAGAGCTCAATAAAAATCAATTTACAAAAAAGAAAACGACAGGTTTCTAAGAGGGAAGGAAATAAAAAGGGTACCTCACTGAACTCTGAGCATTTGAGGTTTCTGTCCCGGTGGGCAGTGACTTTCCCCCACCACGTTTGTTTGTGGGATAGCTCAGTGCATTCCAGTGCTGTTAGAGCCGCTTGTCTGATTGCTTCCAGGTCACTTGTCCAGGAGTTGTGCTGAAAGACAAGGAGGACATCTATCTTAGTGTCTGCGTGTTTGGCCAATACAAGAAGACACAATGTGTCCCAGCCACTTTTCCACTGGTCTTCAATGCCAGAATGGTGTTTGAAAAGGTTAGTCAAAAATCAGGTCAAGTATTAACAAACAGAGATCAGTGATTCCAGTTTTGAATAAAATCCTGCAATATAAACTATTATCACTGACTATGGGCTTTGGGTTGATTCCAAATGAAAGCTGTAACAATTTAGACTTTTTGAAAATATTCCTTGTATTATGCATTGAGTCGGTTGCCTGTTCTTGACGTGACTCAGCCTGTTTCTACGACACCTTAGTGGGCTTTGTACACATCATGGCATCTTGACTGCTGAATAATAACTTCTGTACAAACTGAGGCCCAAATAGGGAAGCACATGCTGAGTTTTGCCTAGGAATATCTGCTTTTCTGTTTTACCAAGTCAGTTCATTTCCCTTAAAAAGGGTGCTTCTGGTAACTATGACCAACCACAGCCTCTTCCTCCCAGGCTTACCTTGTCTTCCAGTCTTCCCTCCCTCCTCTTTTCCTTCCCTCCCGCTCTCTTCTTTGCTTTCTTCAAGAATAAAATAGCCCACTGTAGGTACTGTGGTAGGTACTGATGACACGTAATAAACAAGGCAAGACCATCTCTTCCTGGAGCTTAATAAATGCATAAAGGAAGGATGAAAGTTAGGGGAGAATTTTTTTTAATGCCGAAGAAGACAATATACAAAGTTTGAATGAAACTAGGTCTGGGGGAGAGAATTCTAAGTAGAGAGCTCACAGACACAGCGGTTTCTTGTCAGGAGTTAGCCTGCTGAGGTGGGGTACTTAGATAAGATGATCCCAATGAGCACAGGTAAGAATTCCAGCGGGTGATACTGGAGAGGGAGGCACATCCAGTTACAAGTGTATTTGTGAAATAATGGGAAGTGAAGAGAAATTTCTGGAGATTTGTTTAGAGGCCTGGCATAGTGATTTACTTCTGTAACACAAGGATTTGAGGGGCTTTGGCAGAAGGATTGAGAAATCAAGACCAAACTGGGCTACTTAATGAATCTTCTCACCCAAACCAAAACAACAAAACCCCCAAACAAACCAAGATTTTTCTTCGGTTGGGAAGGAAAAGACACTTTGGGAATGGGAATGGGAAAGAGTTTGTCTTACATCTTCTTGGCTTCCTCTCCCCACCCTGCCCTGCTGTGCCTGTGCCCTCTCCCTGCAGGTGTTCCCTGAAGCAGTAGACCCTGGAGATGTGGTTGCCCAGCTTGAGTGTAAGTCTTTAACTTTTAATTACTTCTTGAAAAGTATCATCGATATTTGATTTGAGGTTAAGTAAAAGTTTAAAAGGTTTAGTAGATTTTAAAAAACGTTGAACTGAGATATTTTTATAATTTAAAAAAGTTTAAAATAAACATGAGCTAGAAAGAGACTTATCTTTTTGCTGTAGATAAACTGAGACTTTTTCCTCTTTCTGTTGTGGTCTACGACACATTAAGAATTACTTACATAGTTTTGATCAAGATGGTAGGGAGTGTTTCGATAGAGTTTCTTGACAGGTGGAGCAATGTCCTGCAAATAATACTGTTTAATGTGTGGGTAGAGAAAGTCAAGAGACTCAAAGAAGCTCGACGTAGCCTGGCTGAAAATATCTGTGCTTCAAGTTCAGTGGTTAACAATTATTTTTCAAAGCTCCGAATGACAGTACACACTACCCATAGGGCTCAGCTAGAAACAGCTACACAGACAGCAGAGCGAGGTGTACACTTGGGAAGAACCTGTCAGCCTCTGGTTTTAAAATGGAAGGCTGACATTTATGCTTCAAAGTAGAAAGGGTCTGAGATCAAGACTGATCTTCACATCTCAAAAGGCCAGTGATGCTGGGCATCAGTATGTGTGTCCCCTCTATGCTTTCCCTCAGTCCCCACCCCAGGGGCAATGTAATAACTTAGAAACATGGAACCATGCAGCAAGCTAAAATTTAGGACAGATGGTGCAAACAAAGCACCCTACTTTCATTCATGGGATTTTGGGCTAGTGGTTTAGCCAGACAATGCTTTGCACCAGGGGCCAGTATCTTATTTCCTTACTCTTCTAGGACATGCATTGTATTTTCCACTGTGGTAAAATAAGCTTGGTGGCAACTGTTGCCTGCAGGCCTATGCATTTACTTTTATTGTTTTAATTGAAAATAATTTTTATATAATATATTCTGATCACAGTTCCCCCTCAAGTCCTTCCAGATCCTCTCTACCTCTCCATCCATCCAACTCTAAGCCTTTAAACAAATAGATACCTCCCCCAAATAAAATAAAAATTTAAAAATAAAATAAAGAGTAAAAATAAGGAAAAAGCAAAAGAAACACATAAATGTCTCCATTCCTAGAAACACATCTACCTGGGACTCTTTATAATTTTTTCTTCTCAGAGGTTCAGCTCTTCTGAAATACAGTTCCTATAAAAAATGTAGGGCAAGTCTTTATCATATCTGTTGGAAGAGGGAGCTGCTTGTTGGGGCCCAGCTGGCTGGCTAGCTTAGACCTGAAATAATGACTCAGAAAAAGCATATTATTCTGGATTTGTCTTTATTGCATATCTGTAATTTTTTACTGTCCAGGAGCACTTTTTAAAATGCTAAGCACATCTTAAAACTCAAGCTGTGCCATTACTATGGTATATACGATACTTCCCGCGTGCCCCACCCTGTCTAAAACTTATGCTGCACCATTACTAAGGGAAATATGGAAGTACCTGTTTACCCCGCCCAGTCCAGCATGGCGGAGCCACTTGTGCCTCTGAGTCGTGCGCGGTGCCCCACTTCCAGGCACACAACCTACTTCCAGGCACACAGGCGGTCCGTGGTCCACATTGTCACTAAGGAAGCCCTAGCACATTGCTCACAAACTCTATCCAAATGCTCATTTTCCTGAAAGAGTCGGAGTTCATGCTAGCAGCATGGCCCATGACCAGGAAGCTTCTATTTTGAAACCATGTGGCTGCTATCCCTGAATCAGTAAGACCTCTCTTAAAGGAGCTATAGCATGCTGCTTCAAGCAAAGCCCATTCAGGGAAAAATGTGGCTAAACTTTGTTTTTTAGTGTCTAGAATTTCTTTTCAAGCCCTCTTAGGTTTTACATGGATCTAGTCTACCACACTGGTGTGCTAATTTGTTGTACGAGGGGGCTGCTTGTTGGTGCTCAGCCACCCAAAATAATCTCTTAGAAAAACATGTTATTTGCAATACTGTTTGGCCAAAGGCTTAAGCATTTTTCTAGCTAAACTCATATCCTAAACTAACTAATCTCTATTATTCTGTATATTGCCACGTGGCTGTGGCTAACCAGCTAAAGTTCCCAGTGTCTGTCTCAGGTGACGGATCCATGACTTCTCCTAACTCCACCTTCCTCCTTTCATGCTATAGGCCAAGCCAGTTTTCTTTATTCATTAACCAATAAAATCAACACATAAACAGAAGGACCTCCCACATCAAATATCTTTTTTCTTGTTAAATAGTTTTAGCAAAACTTACACATCGTGGAATTTAGCCCTTGTAGTTAACCAGTTTTCAGGATGTTAATGCAAGTATAAGATATCACCACTATCCAGTTTAGTATATTTCTGTCACTCTCAAACTTTCCATGTATTCAGCCCCTGTAGTTAGAATTTGTTGGCCCACCTGCTCCCAAATAATGATATGGAGACGTTATTATGAAATCTTGGTCTTTAGTTTAGACTTATTCTCAACTAGCTCATATAACTTATATTAAATCTAGTTCTATTAATCTATATTCTGTCACATGACTCATTATATTTCCTCCTTAATGTATATATGCCTCCCTTCACATCTTGTTGGTGTCACTCACCTCTGTTCTTCCCAGAGTTCCTCACTGTCCTTGGAAGTCCCGCCTTTTCTCTCTTGCCTTGCTGTTGGCAATTCAGCTCTTTATTAAACCAGTTAGGTCCCTTACGCAGACAAGGTAAAACAGAAGTACATATTTACATAGTTTGCTCAAATACCTTGCAGCAAAACCTCTGTGTCTGCCTGCACTTCTCAGCAACCTCTCATCTATTTCTCTCTACAGACTTGCCTTGCCTCATTTTTCCTTCTCAAGCTTCTTAATTTAGAATAATGTTTTTGAGGCCCATTCATATTTTTCCATATACAAGACATGCATTTCTTTTTATTGCCAAATAGTATTCTGTTATAATGAGCATTTGGACTGTTTGGTTATTGGAAATAGATAACAAATCTATTAGTATCTGTTGGTTTATAGGCTAGGTATATGTTTAAAATTTGAGTATAGTCAACACATTTTTAAAAGCCATTACACCATTTTATACTCCTTTGAAGTTCATGAAGGCTTGTTTTGCCATATTGTCTCCCAAACCCATATCAGTCTTTTGGCATGTAGCTATTTTGGTGGGTGTATACACATATCCCATTGTATTTCAAATTTTCATTTCAGCTCTAGTGATTTTGAATATTATTCTATGGGCTTATTAGCCATTCATAATTTCCTTATAAATACTTATTCAAATATTTTGCCTGTTTTTGAATTGTGTTGTTTGTCTTCCTATTAAATTATATAAGTTTTAAATTTTAATATTCCAAATGTAAGTCCTTTATCAAGTGAACAGTTTGTAAATATTATTCCTAGTCTCTGAATTTTTTGTTATCAATGATGCCTTTTGAGGAATTAAGTCCATTGTGTCCTTTTTTTTATGGGTTATGCTTTTGGTATTGTGCCTATGAAATTTTGGTCAACTTAGGGTTACATCAAATTTTTCCCTGTACTATTGAAATTTTATCATTTTAGTTCTGCATTTTACAACTATGATATATTTTGACTTAATTTTAGATATTGTATGATGAAGTTAGAGTATAGCTACCCGCCCCAATCATACTTTGTTTCTTTCTTTGGCTGAGGTCCCATTGGTTATAAGATGATCCTTTCCTTCATCGATTTGTCTTTTGAACCTTATTTAAAAAGCACCTGACTGTGATGTGAAGGTTTGTTTGGTCTGTTCCATTCATCTACATATTTATCCTTAAGTGATTATTACTGTCTTGCTCACTTTAACTTTATAAAAACTTCGAAGCTATACTGTATAAGTCTTTCAACTTCATTTAGACTAGTTCTGTGTTCATAGTTTTGCATGCAATGTGAATCATGGTGTTAGCTTGACAATTTGACATAGAGCTGGCCGGGAAGTAGGAAGGAGGAGTGTTGGTAGAGCAGTGCCTAAGTGAATAGGTACATTTGTGACAAACTTCCTTCTTAAAAGTATCAAGTCTCTATTAACATAATATATGTGTTTGTAGATTAATTTATAGCTGCAATATTTTAAATATTCTAAGCTTTTAAGTCTTGTACTGTTAAATTCACTTCTAAATATTTTATTCAGTTTGATGCCAGAATAAATAAAATTGTCTTATTAGATTTATTTTGACTCCTATTTCTAGTCTATAGAAATTAAATAGATTTTATATACTTTCAGTCCCATGGCAGCTAAACTTGTTCTTTACTTCAGTTAATTTTTTTTTTATCATTCTTTATATTTTTGTCAGTTAAAATTTATAGACTGAGCCAGGGGGTGGTGGCACATGCCTTTAATCCCAGCACCTGGGAGGCAGAGGCAGGCAGATCTCTGTGAGTTCAAGGCCAGCGTGGTCTATAAGGGCTAGTTCCAGGAAGGCTCAAAGCTATAGCAAAACCTTGCCTTGAAAAACAAAAACAAAACCGTTTATAGACTAATTTTTATTGTCTAAAAATAGATAAAAATAGTGTTATATTAATTTCTAGTTTTATAATGATATTTCTTCCCCTGTATGTCCAGCACAGTGGTGACACAGAAGCAAAAGGTCTTTTCTTTTTTCTGATGCTGAGGGAAACATCCAGTCTTCCACAAGATGTGATGCTGGCTCCAGGTTTTGCTGTCCAGCCTCATCTGAAGTTCTGCCACATTTAGAAACCGAAGAAAAGGTTTAGAATTTTTATCGTGAACAGGTCTTGCTTGTCAAATACCTTTCTCAGTTAAGATGACAATGTATTTTTTCCTCTATTATTGTTTAAATATGACTTATTGTATTAATAGATTTTCCAGTGCTAAACTGACCCTTCCAGTTCTTATACAGCTCACACCTGGTGATACTAGAGAACCTTCTTATATATTTGTGGATTCAGTTTGCTAATGCATTTTTATGATTTCATGTCTGTGAGGGGCTTTAGCCTGCTTGTAATTTCTTATTCTTTTTTGTTCTGCTTTATTTGTTATTGCTGTTCAGGCGTCACTGGCTTCACAGAATGAATTGAAAATGTCCTTTCACTTTCCTGGGAAGACTGGGTAGAGTTTATGCTATTTTATCGTTAGCAGTCAGAATTCATCAGGAGCCACGACACCAGGCTTTTCACAGTGGGAATGTTTTAGGCTGTCCTCCAAGTTCTTCAGAGTCAATGCTGGTGCTTGTGTTCTTGGGAACCCCACCGACCGCTCTAGGCTGGCTGTTTACTTTCTCAGTTTCTCTTTAGGATCCTCTTAATTTTGATATAACAGTGATGTTCCTTCTTTTTTTCCACTCTAGATTTTGTTCATTGATTTTCTCTGTTCTTTCTTTGCTGGGTTAACAATGGTTAATGAGAACCATTGTTCTCAACCTCTGGGTTGAGACCTTTTTGGGGCTTGGACGATTTTTTCATAGAGGTCTCCTAAGAACATCGGAAAGCACAGATATTTACATTATGATTCATAACAGTTAGGAAGTAGCAACGAAAATCATTTTATGGTTGTGGGTCATCACACATAAGGAATTGTACTAATGAAGGGTTGCAGCCTTAGAAAGGTTGAGAACCACTGGTCTAACAGTTTATTAATTATGTAGATACATTTAAGAATCAAGTTATCGGTTTTAATGATTTCCTTTCATTTTTCTTTTCTGTTGCATCGATCGTCATGTTGATGTCATTGTCCCTTATATCTACATTTTGTATGATTTTCTCTTTTCTAGGTCCTTGAGGCAGAAGCTTAAATGACTGACCTCAGTAACTTCTTTCCTTATGAAATAAGATTTAAAATTGTGAATTTCAATATACCCACTGATTGTTTTTTTGTAACTTTTATTAACTAATATTAATAATAATAAGTATATTTATTTTTGGTGTTATTTCTCTTATCTTTTAGTTCTTTGAAATATTATTTTATTTCCAAACATTTGGGAACATCCTTTATTTCTTTCTGATATTGATCATGAGAATTTAATTTATAGGATTTCAGTCCTTTCAAATTCATTGTGAGTTGTTTACTCGTCGTTAAAGCCTGTTTTTGGAAATGTTCCCCCAATACTGGAAACCAATTGTATTTGTTGGCATTGAATGAGTTGTATCTATCTGAAGTCATGCATCACTCACAGCAAGGAGACATTCTGAAATCATCATTTTGTAAACATAAGTGTGCTTAGACACTCTAGGGCAAAGTCTGTCCAGTAGACCCATTGGCTACAGACTCATAGTATTTCATTATTCTAAGTATCAGACAACTGTAGAGTCTTGGTAAATATTTATATCTAAGCCTCTCTAAACATAGAAAATCACAACTATTGCTGAGATAGAAGTATTTCAGCTGTCTATAATCATGTGTTGTATGAGTGATATCACACAGTCTTATATGAGGTTTGTTATTAACAGAAGCATTTTTTATGTGACACATGCCTATATTTCTACATTTTAGTTCAGGTAGGCCACTAGCATTCAGGTCTTCTATATTCTGACTTCAATTTAAACTTTTTTTTTTTTAGTGGTAGAAGAAGTTTAGTTCTTTGAAGATGAAGCAATGGTTATGTGAAGGCCTAATTGCTTTTATGACACTCTTTGATTTTCCTAACTATGTATAATATGTCTCTGTCAACTTTTGGTATGCCAAGTCTGTAGTATGTATAAATATTTTGTTTGTGTCATGGAACATGCCGATTGTCAATTTATTGCCCCTCAGTTACTAAATTCAATCCTTTTCCTTATTCTGTAGAAACTGGTTTGGGTCCCTTAAATATTTCTTTTTGATGTGTTCATTAGAAGGCCCTGGAGAAATATTGCAGGAAAAACACAACTTCCAAGTATGGTGAACTCACTAGACATTTTCTTTGGAAGCAAGTTTCTGAGGCCCTTGTAGTTTCTCAGTGCTCAGTAATTTCAGCACACAGTAGCCAGTCACCACTTCCCTAGCCGTCCTTGCTGGATATTCAGTGAATTGCTTCTGGAGAAGAGTCTCCCTGTGAGTTGCCTTCTTGGTACCCTAGAAGAGGAATTCTAGCAAATTTCAGAGGGCAGATTCCAGCTACCTAGAGTGACTTCTTGGGTGGGCCAAGGTGGTACCCATTCCACAGTATCTAGATACCATCAGTGGGATGGAGGGCTCGGGAAGGCTTTCTTTGGGTGTTTTGTCTGAGCCCCTAGGGTTACTGACTACATGGCATCTCTTATTACCATGTTCTTTTAAGCTATCTTTATATCTTCTTAGGCAGTCCCCCTTATTTCTTAAGTACTCTGTTAGAGTTAAGAGGATTTTTATATTAAACTTGGCCTGATCTCTTATGATCAGATTTAGACTGATAGATTTATTTTGAGACTAATGTAGTTGCTTTCCCCTTTGTTATGTCATATGTCTTCCTGAATCTTGGTTTCATTTATATTGGGAAAGTGGCTGTCATTTTAAAGAATAAGTAAATGGCTTGTATTACATGTTTTACCTCATGTTGTGAGACATCATCAAAATATGAAGGGGGATGTAATTTGCTGTTAGGTTGGCCTATATATGCTTTACAGTTCTAAGAACGACAAAGATTTCTAATGGAAGGGAGTAAGTAGAAAGGAAGGGTAGTGTGGGGTCAACCAACACCTATCTCTGCAGTGAGCTTCCACTGGAGCCAGCCTTTAAGCTTCAACACAGCATCATAACAAGTGACAGAACTGTTCACTTCAATGAAATGTAAAATCGAATCTCCCTAACAAAGACAAAAACTGCGAAAAGGAAAGTTGCTGGCCTAATGTGGGATCTTCCAGAATTTCCACCTACTTATTTTACTACTGGGATGGCGAGTTACATTTTGTCAGAACACGGGCCATGATGAAGCTGTGTGGGATTTCTGAGAGCTTGTGAGAAAACTCAAAGTAAGCAAGGCAAGAGTCTTGTAACCTCTGCTGCTCTATAACAGGGATTTGTTCTTGGAATATGCTTTAGTGTCCCTCCCAGGTGTAGTAAATAGTGGTTTACTTTAGATTACCATCACCTTACCCATTATTGTTAGAATGATGTTTCTCCCAGCTGTATACAACCTAAACTCAGGTGACTTTGCCCTTGTGACTGTATACAACTTGAACTTGAGTGAACTTTGCTCACGTGCCCCTGTTTAACCCTCAGAATGCCCTCACAATAAAAACTGTCTGTCTGATGCCCTGAATAAAAATTGCTATGGCATAAGACTTAAGTCCACCTCATTTTTAGGCTTCACACTCTCATGTTCACATGGCCAGGCAGAGTGGCAACACATATCATTCCCAGTTGTGTAAGAATGCAAAACTACTGTGTGCTTGCCAATCTAAAATCCAAATTCCATTAAGTAAAGAATATGTCATCTAAAATTAATTTGAGCATTGTCCAAATACTGAAGAGGATCCCAAGCTTTTTCATAGACTGTCAAATAAATGGGCAGATCCCATACTGACCTTAGATCAAGAGATTCCAGTAGTCCTTGGACATAGGAATTACTTAAATGGTCTTTGTTATCACTGATTTGTGACTTATTGTTACGCTACTATTATGATGATTGGTTTTACTTTAGAACTAACCACTTCCAGTTCACACCCCTCTGCTCCTTTGGAGAGTTTCCAGACTCCAAATCACTGGACTTTAGGAAGATACATATATAGTGCATTCTAGTTACTGTTATTTCCCACTCTCTGAGCCACCCCAATTCCCTTTGTCTCCTCTCCCCACCCATATGGCCTTTTCTCCAGGTAATCTTGATTTGTTTTGCTCTGTGGCTCACTGAATTTAACCAGGGTCATCTATGTGACTATGAGTTTGAAACTTATAGGAGAGTGGTGGTGTTATCCGTGGGTTTGAACTTGAGACAGCTTAATCCATTAGGAGACAATAGTTTACCAAGGAGTGATAGGGACCTATGAACCCCTCCTCAATCCATGATTGACAGGTTCAGTCTTGTGCATGCGCATTGATGGCAGTCGCAGCTCCTATTCCACCATGATTACATTCATTGTGTCCTGCCAATAATACAGAGCTTCACAACTCTTCTTTTATCTTCTCTTCTGGCTCTTATATTCTTGCCACCTAGCCTTTTCTAAAGTTTTTCCTGAAACTTTGAGGAGGTTTGCTATAAATATAAATGTACATTCTGAAAATTTAGATCCTAGAGGTAGGCATTTAGAGTTAATTATCATGGTGGTTTGTGTTATGGAGCAGACGCTAACAGCATTCTGACTCTTCTGCATGATGTACTTACTGCAGGTTTTTTTATTTACTGCATGTGATTAGAATTTCTGGGGTATTGTAATACATTTAATGTGTAATTCATGCTAACAATACATGTGTAAATGACAACTTTTACAGAGGAAGGAGGAACATAGTTCTAGTTATATAATAAAGGGCAGCTAGAAAATGAGACTAATTGTCCTACATGGTCTAGGAGATTTGTTTACTTTAACTGACTGTTGGCTTCCAGCCGATCAGTTCCATATAAAGCTTTTCTTTAATAATTTAATATCTTTCTCCCCAAAGTATTTTTAATTGTCGTAAAATATACATAACATAAAATTTACCACCTCAATCATCTAAGTGTACAGTTTAGTTGTATTAAATGCATTTATAATTTTGTGTGACAGTCACCACCATGCATTTCTCTAACTCCCTAATTTATCATTCAGAACTGCAGCGTGAAGCAGTAGCTTTATTCCCCTTTACCATCCATTCTACTTTGTTTCTATGACAATAGAAAAATACCGTTTATCAATGGTACCTTCAAGGTGCGTACCATAGAATGTCAGAAGTTTCTTCCTCCTAAGGTTGAGTAATATTTCACTGTATGTTTATAAGACATTTGCTGCTTTCTCTAGTGATGGGTATTTGGGTTGTTTAAATATTGTGAATAACGTTGCTATGAAAATGGATGTGTAAATATGAGTGCTTTCAGTTTGGTTTTGTATATTTCTATATGTAGACTATCTGTATTCTATTTTCTTGAGCATTTTTGGAGAAATCAATATACCCATTGCATAGCAGCAATAACATTTTACATCCTCAACTACTGCAGGAGACTCATAATGGATGTGAGATCATTTTAGTTCTGATTTAAATTTCCTTCGTTGTTAGTCATGTGGTAAAACTTTTTATGTGGATATCATTCATATGTATCCCTTCTGGCACAATGCCTGTTCAAGTCTTATGAGCATTTAAAATTGTTTATCTATATTTTTTGTGTGTTCAGGTGTTTTGCATGTGTGTATGTCTGTGATCTACCTGTGTGCAGTGCTTGTAGAGGCCAGATGAAGAGACTGGAGCCTCTGGGACTTGAATTACTGAGGTTTGAGCTGCTATTGGGTGTTGGAAATTGAAGCAGCTTCTCACGAAGAAAAGCCAGGGCTTGTAACCACTGTGCTGTCTCTTTAACCCCTTGGCCATGTTTTAATTGGGCTGTTTCCTTTTAATTGTTAAATTTTAGGAGATTTCTGTTTCTATTTATTATGGACATTAAATTTCTTAAGAATATTGAATTTGCTAATATTGTCAACTTCGTGTTGACTCTGGTCTGCTGGCATCACGTTGTGACAGAGAAATCCAAAGTCTTCTAGTCTTGGTTTCTGTCACCTGTGTCTTTGGTGTCTTACCTAAAAAATCACCCCAAATCCAATATGGTGAAGCTTTTGTATTACATTTTCTTCTATGAGTTTTAAAGTTTTAAGGCTCAGATTTAGCCCTTGGTCATTTTAAGCTAATTTTTATATGTGGTATTCTAGGGAGTGGTGTAAACTCATTCTCTCGTGTATATGCACTCTTTTCCCCATTGCCGTTTATTGAAAACATTCTCTTTCCTTACCGATGGCATTGCACCTTATCAGAACTGCCCACTTAAGGATTTATTTGAGTTCTCTCTTTTATCTCACTGGTCTATATGCCTGCCTTAAAGGTAGTTTCATGCCATGTAAGCACAGCTCATCTTGTTTTCCAATTTGAATGCCTTGGTATATTTTTCTGGCCTCCTTGCTCTAGCTAGGACTTCTTGTTGAACAGATGCAGAGCATCCTTGCTTTGTTCTTGATCTTAGAGGAGAAGCTTGCAGGACTGATTATTAGTGGTTTTCTGTACTGGGAAAGCCTGTCCTCAGTGATGTAGATCCTCCAGCAAGAACTTGTCCCCAAAAGGTTCCACAGCCTTTCCCCAAAGGGGACCAAGTGTTCAAATATACGAGCTTATGGAGGACATTTCTCATTCAAACCACAGCATCCACGGTGTATTTTTCTAATGTGTTGTTGAATTTTGCTTCTCTTATGTAATGAGAGTTTTAGCATAAAGGGTTTCTTTTCTGTAATTTTCTTGCGTGTTTGACTCTGGTTTTAGGGAAATACATCCCTTATATAATAAGATACCAAATGCCATCTCTTCTACTTATTCTAACAAAGTTGAGAAAGATAGTGAAATATATCATGTCTTTATTTCTTAGGGAATTCTTGACTATTGTGAAATATTATTATTAAAGACAGATTTCCTGTTTTATGAAAGTAGTTTTTTTCTGCTTGAAATTTGTCAATTTTATCTAGACAGTATAGTTTATGTACAAGTTTTCATAGATAACAAACACCTTTATATATGAAAATCTCTGGCAATTTTGTCATTAATTGAAAACAATTTTTGATTCTATTCATGTCTCTGTTTTTATGTTTTACTTATATTTGTTCTAATATTTAGTTTAACCTTTCTCTGTGTTTGGATTTAATTTATTCTTCATTTTCTGGTTCCTTAAGCTATACAGCTGTTGATTTGAAGGTTTTTTTTTCTTTTTTTTTTGTGGTTATGCCTTTTCATTTAGACCACTGGTTCCTCAATAATGACACAGAAATTTATTATTATTTTTATAAAAGCTAAGTCATAGCTTAGGCATGTTACTAACTCTTACAACTTAAATTAACCCATTCTATTAATTTATGTATTGCCATGTGGCTCGTGGCTTTACCTGTCCTCCAGCATCTCTTGCTCACTCTATGTTGTCTCCTGGCAACCCTGCTTTTCTTCTTCCCAGTGTCCTCTGTGTCTGGCTACCATGCCTATATACCTCCTGCCTAGCTAATGGCCATTTAGCTTTTTATTAAACCAATATGAAGGTGCTTTGGCAAAGACACATCTTCACAGTGTACAAAAAGCTTATTCCAAAACACAATTTTTATTTTTTTTTGATTTAAGTATACATAGTTAGAAATTTCTACCCTAACATTGTTTTCTGTTTCATAAATCTTGATGTTATATTTTTTCAATTCACCTCAATATATTTTTACACTTCCCTCATAATTTCTTCTTTAAGTGATTGTTCAAAGATGTTATTTTTCAAGTTTAAATTCTGTTAACTACACCTGTCCCAGCTATGCCTTAAGTGGAAAACTTAGAATTTCTTTATAGGTGGAATAATGTATGAAGGGTAGAATGATACTCCATGGAAAATAGTAGAAGTTACAGGAAGGAAGCAGTTAGCCTTTCAACGCATTCCCAGAGGACAAAGATGATTTATTTCTTTTCTTAGTTTTAAAATTTTATCAAAAATATTTCAGAACATATTTCATAATACACATACATAACTTGTTATCACTCAGATTAATAAATATATACAACATATTTATAGAAACATGTACAGACTACTAGGAGATAAACAAACATGTTGTCTAGTCAGTAATTATTTTGACTTTTAACTTTTTATATTTATTTATTGTATGTGGGTCACTTGTTCTTATGTTATGGCACATGAGGAAGTCAGAGCTTTATTTAGGATAGTTGCTTTCCTTTTTCTATTATGTGGGTCCCAGGTATCAGTCAGGTCCTCAGGCATGGCAGCAAATGCCCATGCACACTCATCCATCTTTTGGGATGAATTTTGGAAAACAAAGAAGGATATAAGAAAAAGGGGCCATATTTATTTTTTCATTGGAACCACAAGTTATGGCATAAATGAAGAAAGTAATATTTCTTCATGGATGGATTACATGGATGGAAGATCAAATGAGACTTCCATTCATGGAAAACAGCAGAAGCTAAAAGAATGGATGAAGCAATTATGCCTTTGTATTGAGTTCTCAGTAGATTAACTCATTATCATTGACTCTTTGACTTAAGGAGATTTTTCCTTCAAACTTTCAGATGATACAGCAGTGTTCGAGTTGATACAGCTAGTTCCACCAGGTATTGTATTACTTATTGATAAGGCAACTCATCAATGGAATATTTTTATCTATATATTTATTTCTTTATTTATATTATGTATATACTGTTAAGTATGCATGTATGTCTGCAGACAGAAGAAGGCACCAGATTTCATTACAGATGATTGTGAGCCACCAAGTGGTTGCTGGGAATTAATTTTGGGACCTTTGGAAGAGCCACCACTTAGCCACTTAACCACTTAACCACTGAGCCATTCCTCTAGCCCCAATTAAATATTTCTAAAAATATCTTCTCTCCTCTTCCTACCAAATAACAGCAGTGCTTATTTTCTCAACCATTGATTCATTATGTATGTCAAAACAACAAACATAAATGCCAACTGAATGCATTGTTCTGAAATTAAATATCTTAAAATAGTTAAAAATACAAAATAATATCTTTAAAATTTTAGGATATTTTTGACAGTAATGCAAAGTGATTTTTCAATTTTTGAGATTTAAAAATTAAAATTACATATATTTCTAATTAAACAGGATATCTTTTTTGCTCTTTGAATGTTATTGGGAATGCAGAAGGTATATAGTCTTACCTATTTACAAGTTAAATATGGGTTTCTGAGGAGGGAGGTTACCTATTAAAATATAGAAACTAGCTTTAGTATTGTTTCTGACTTCTAGGTCTGCCAAAGAAATCTTAATTAAATCTTTATTTTATGCAACAGATACCTATATTTTATTAAATGCAAGTAATCCCAGAATTTTCAGCACAACACACTGACTTAATTCACTAGCCACAAAATCTACAAAGGGTCTCCACAATTTTTAATGCCCAATCTTACACTGCATGAGGTCAGACAGATAAGATAGAAGATAGAGAAGATGCTGGAGATGGTAATAAGCTTTTGATGGATAGATTTAATGCAACTTTGTATTTCTAAAGACTTCCTTTTTCTAAGAGTTCATAGGTTCTCACTGAGTGTACATGAATAACCCTATTCTCTAAAGTGTGAGGCAGAGAATTACTACTATATATCGTACTTCTGAAATTGGGAAAAAAATGTGTTAAAGTATTTAATCTATCCTTATTTTAATTTTTCTTTTAAAGAAGATAAACATTGCCTTCAAGCAGGTATACAATAAGGCATCAGGCAATATATATTTTTTATACTTGATGATTTTGTTTCTAAATAGAATGTTTTGTTATAATTTGAATCATAGGATATCTTTCTTATAGTGGGAGAAACACTGTCTACCTATGATGAAAATACACGAGATTTCATGTTCCCGGGTCCAAACCAAATTTCTGGACACCATGATTCAAACCGCCAGGTTACCATGAGGAGGATTTCTGGACTAAGAGTAAGTGATTACGGTTTTCCAAGTCAGCTCCTGGTGCAGGGTCATGGGTGAGAACTAGGTGCAGGCCTCAGTACCTTGAGTGTGTAGAACTGACTCAAAATTTGTTTTCAAGCTTATTTTGTATAATTGTGCTACTCTAAGCGTCCTGAAAGTAATGAAAAGAATTTAGCAAAAACTAAGGCATTTATTCAAAACTAACACACATCATATTGGCTGACATTCTTCACAACTTGAAGTTCCTCTGCACTGATCAGCCTTAGACCTCCATGCCTGTCACATTTTCTGTTTCTGTCTAGGGAAAGTTCACAAGCATTTGAGCAATAATCAGTGTCAACACTTATGGAAACCTAAATTTAAAATATGACTTTTTAGACATAAGTGATTTATTGAAAAATATTAATAAGTTTAAATATTTATAAGTTGAAAACTTTTGTATGCTGTATAAGTTGGAACAATCAAAACTCAAAATTCTTTAACAAAGAGCAAGTTTTCTCTAGTGTATTATCTTCCAGGTATATGTCTTTAGCATATACTCACTGGAATGCTATGAACCCTTTTATGTTGCTTTTACCCCTGGTCGTAGAGATGAGACCCCAGGCCTCTGCATGTTCGTCATCAGTTTACCACTGAGCTGCACCACAGGTTAAGATGTTTTCTCCTAGCGCTGCTAACAGTGCTAAGAAATAGAAATGGCTGAAACTTCCAGTGCCGATAAAGCTTGGATAGATAGATTACAAAGTGGTCATAGATTGTAGACCTAAGTGTAAATGCTGTATTAAGAGAGTCTTTCTTTCTGATCGGCAGTAATTGTGTAACGAATAAACATCATTAGACTCGATGGTGCTTCCACACTTTCTCCCATCCTTTCCTGTAACTCCTCTTGTTTGAAAACACCTTGATTCCTGAAAATCAGCCTGCTACTCAGAAGAGCTCAGGGATGCCCCCTTCATCCCAAAAGCAGAGCAGTAAAAGTTGTTTGACTTGAAATTATCTGGGCAAACAGTTTTTAAACTAATTTTATGGAATTCTAATATAAATAAAGTGGGTGGTATATGAGCTATTTAGTGAATTAAATAGTTTTTTTCTATGTCTAAGTTTTTTTTGTTTTGTTTTGTTTTGTTTTTGTTTTTGTTTTTCGAGATAGGGTGTCTCTGTAGCTTTGGAGCCTGTCTTGGAACTAGCTCTGTAGACCAGGCTGGTCTCGAACTCACAGAGATCCGCCTGCCTCTGCCTCCCGAGTGCTGGGATTAAAGGCATGCGCCACCATCGCCCGGCTTGTATGTCTAAGTTTATGATAAGAAGTGTCCAAAGAAATAGCAAGTTCAGTTTGCTGAAAGTGTAAAAGCTGACTATGTAACAAATGAAAACCTTTCTTCTCTGGAATGATTTTTATGTTGTTAGTAAGCTTTTATACTATCCCTATCTTCAAAGAATATTTTAAGAATCATGTGGAAACTCATAAAGAAAAGATATCATATTTAGCTTATGTTCTCGTTAAGGTAATTTAACTCTCTTTGAAGACAGCATAGAAAGTCAACTGTGTGGACTGCTCACAGGAATTTTCTTTCATCACTTGTTTCTTTTGCATATATTTGGAAGGTGTTTGCTTACTGAGGCAAAGATATATAAAAATCAGGACTTCCAGTAACACTATGTGAAGAGTTTGACAGATATCCTCTGTGTGTTAGGCAAGTGTGAAACTGGGCAATGTTACCATAGTCAACACTAGGTAGTAAACACTGACTAACAAGTGTAGCAAGCAGGTGATGTCTTTATGCTTGGAAACTGGCTCAAGTTTTAGGTAATATAGGAAGAATTTGGGACTCCTTTGCCGGGATGCTTCCATGCCCTGCCTCTCAGTGACAACTGTACCTTTACCAGCTGAGACTGGGCACAAAGACCAAGAGTTTTGGCACCATAGGGTTGAGAAGTGGGGTGAATAGTTTGACTCTGCCAGCTAAACATAGTGGACCCTGTTGGTAGCTGATGAAGAAACCTTATAGCAGTGCAAGGCCCATTGCCATTCTGACTGGTGGTCACCTTCTAGAAGGTTGACAGGGAGGTCCAGAAACAAAGGCACAAGAAGAAGAGAGAGAGAGATGTTGTCTCTCTTTCCTGTCTCTCTTTGAAAGGAAATCACAAGGGAGGCAGGGAGAATGCAAAGAAGCCCTGGAAAACTAGCTATAGCTATGAATTTGTTTCCTCTCCTATCTATCACTGAGACAGTGGAGAGGGAACCCAGAGTGGCTGCTTTGAGAAACTGAATAATAAAAAAGACATGGGCAGAATATAAACTGAACATCAAAATTGGGTTATAAATCCAGCAATATTAATTATTGTATTTACCTATTAGTAAAAATAAACGCTCTAGGCCGGGCTGTGGTGGCGCATGCCTTTAATCCCAGCACTCGGGAGGCAGAGGCAGGCGGATCTCTGGGAGTTCGAGTCCAGCCTGGTCTACAAGAGCTAGTTCCAGGACAGGAACCAAAAGCTACGGAGAAACCCTGTCTCGAAAATCAAATAAATAAATAAATAAATAAATAAATAAATAAATAAATAAATAAATAAATAAATAAATAAATGCTCTAGTCAGTGGTTTGTAGTCCTGGCAAGCAACAATGACTCATCTTCAGAATTCTTGTGATTCTGAGCTACCTTCTGTGAGTCCCACTACAGTGACAAGGATTCAAACCATTATCTGGAATTAAATCTTGGTACTTTTATAAACTTGCTTAGTAAGCTTGGACAAAACACAGTGACCTGTAGCTAGCTAGGGCCCATGGGTAGGTTGATTAGTCATTGAGAGGATCATATGTTTGAACTGTGGCTCCCTCGGTGGTGGTGGGTATTTTCTTTCTTTTTTTCTGGTATATATAAAATGATAATGTGAGTACTTTATTTAAACCAAAAATCTTGGTTGAGTTAAGGTAGGTTGATGGGATGTACAGCATGAACATAAAATCAAGGGATATAAAACTGGCATGGAATGAAAGCATTAAATGCTGAAGGGATTTTCTGGGGACTGATAGTGGTTTATACAGGGGACAGCTTGTCTTACTCTGGATTCTATTTGGATGGTGTAGGGAAGGTACAGTATGTGGCTAGCATGCACAAAGCCCTGTATTTTATCCATATTCTCACACGTAAAAATTCAGAAAAATCCTATTAAAATTTTCTTTTAAAGAAAACAAACTATTTTACATACCAATCCCAGTTCTAGCTTCCTCTCCACTGCCCCCACCATCCACTCCTCAGAGAGGGTAAGGCACATTGCTTTGGGGAAGGCCCAAGGCCCTCCCAACTATATCTAGATTGAGCAAGGTATCCATCCAAAGAGAATGGGTTCCCAAAAAGCCAGTGCAAGCAGTCGGGATAAATCCTGTTGCCACTGCCAATGGTCCCACAGTCTGTCCCAGCCATGCAGCTGTCACCCACATTCAGTGGGTCTAGTTTGGTCCCATGCTGGTTCCTTCCTTATCTGGCTGGAGTTGGTGAACTCCCATTAGCTCAGGGAAACTGTTTCAGTGGGTGTTCTCATCATGGTCTCGACTTTATTGCTTGTATTCTCAGTCCTCCCACTCTTCAGCTGGACTTTGGGAGCTTAGCCCAGTGCTCTGCTGTGGGTCTATGCCTCTGTTTCCATCAGTTGCTGGATGAAGGTTCTATGGTGACATTTAAAATACTCATCAATCTGACTACAGGGCAAGGCCAGTTCGGGCATCCTCTCCACTATTGTTTAGGGTCTTAGCTGGGGTCATCTTTGTGGTGAGTATTTCTATGCAGACTCTGAACTCCACAACATTCTTATCTTTGAATTATAGTCTTACTCAGCATCTTATGAGGTAGTATTTAACAGATGCCTCTTGACTGAACTCAGTGAATGAATTCCTTCTTGCCAGTGGAGAAACTCAGGTTTGAGATGGTGTGGTTTTGATAGTTTGGCTAGGCCCTAGTGCCCATGCAGCAATCTGGATGTTACTGTAAAGCAATCAATGATGTGATGAAGATTTATATACAACTGACTTTAAATAGAGATTACTACTTGGCAGTGCAAATGGCCTTCATCTCATTAAGTTGGAGATTGCAACAGCAAAACACTGAGTTTTTCGGAGGAAGGAAGAATTCTGGCTCATGGAAGCAGCAGAAATCCTACCTATTTCTAATAGTTCAACCTACCCCACAGGCTTTCATGCTAAAAACAGTGTGCCAACTTATTCCTTCATTTCCACCTTATTAAAGTGCTCTTTAAGTTTTTGAATTGTCATTTCCCACAGTTGTGTGAATTAATTCCCTAAGACAAATCTCTCTATGTATATGAATAGCCCTACTACATAGTAGGCTCCGAAGGCTGGAAATATACTATCTTAACTATTGGGATCTCACAATGTGATGAGCAATCCTCAGGGAAGTTTAAAGTGGAAAGCTACAGGCCAGGTGGTGATAGTGACAGTCTTGTACTTCTTAACATTTGGATTGGAGTTGGACTACACATACAGTGGTGACTACGCATGTAGTTAGTTAGGAAACAGGCCATACTAGATAGGTTTCTGGAAGTATACCTGATGATGGATTGCCTCATGACACGGTTTTCAGTCCAAATCCTCATCATTAAGTTACATGTGACTGTATTTCTAGAATTCTTTGGTACTCCTCCCCATCTGGATTTTGGGATTGTTAGGCATCGGTGGTTCTGGCTTTTGGTCCCCACTTGAATGGGAATCTGTGCATAGACTGCCCTGTGCTTGCTGCACAGGTGTACAGTGGGCGCTGTCATATAGATGTCTTCTTAGTTCTTATGTCTTCTGACGGTGAAGAACTGTAGTCTAGAAGCTATATTGAGCTATAACCAAAGAACCTTACCCATAGGAGGATTCTTACATGCTAGTACTGGTTTTTAAACTGAATTTATTATAAGGTTGTAAAAGGTCAGGACTCTTTGCTTCCTTTTTTCTTTTGGGAGTGTGAGTATATTTTGCTTGTAAGAAGAATACAATTTATAGTCATAAGGAAATCTGCATTATTTTGGAGATCTTTTTGGAGATTTTGGAGATAATTAAAAAGTAGCCTAGCTCTGAGTTGTTGAATATGGACCACACTTACCATATTTTAGAGAAATACATTATGCATAGAGTAAAATATCTAACGAGTGGGTATAGTAGGTACCATTGATATTGATTCTTAGGCGATTCAGATGTACCCTTTGTAATGGATATGTTTTAAATTATAAACTTAGTCGGTCACAGACAGGGTTTGGAGAGGGCATCATCAGTGTCTGACTTTCATTGCTTTGGGGAGAAGCTACCCAAGGGCATGTATAGCTTAAGGTTCCAGATGTTTCCTTGGGTGCTTTGTAACTGTCCCCTTGAACTGTCTCCTTTTCTCCATTTATCTCAAAACTGTTCAAGCTGATATTTGAAACATTGGTAGAAATAGAACCCAGATTAATATCCATACTTGAATATAAGATATATTGTAAGAAAAAGGCTATAAAAATTTTTCAGAGACTTCTGTTTCAAGATGGCACAATTGGGAGTTATGATATTTTCAGAATGCTGCTTTCAAACTGTTCTATTAAAAAATTAATAGAGTGGAGGGGTGTATTTTGGGATGAACTAGATGCATGAAATGGAATAGGAAAGTAATAGAATTCTATTTTAATTAAAATGTGTTAAAATATAATAAGATAAAAATTTAATGGATAGTTAAATATTATATATATTTATAATAGACAATGGTGTTTTAATGTATGTAATATTTCTGCAATGGCTAAATAGAGCTAATAATTATGTCTTGCCTATATAGTTAAATGTCTTAAATTGTAAATGTAAAGAAAATTAAAATCAAATACATTCAGATATTTATGACTAATATGTCATAATTTAAAATCTTCAAACACTTTGACAGAGAGACACTTGAAAATGAAAACAATTTTAAATTATTCCATAAAAGAAATATAATTGTTCCAAACCAAATCATTAAAAACGAAACTGCTAGTTACTAACATTTATCATTACTGTGTTCTTCATGATAATAAAAATATCAGACTAATAAATAAAGAGCTCTGTAAAAAAATGCTAGCATTTGTTATTTTAGATTCCATTTTCACCACTGACTGTATCTTTTTAATATGTAATGATACCATTTTTTAATCTCGCAGGGAATTGCTCCAAAGCTGGAATTTTCTACAACTTCAGTGATCACGGAATGTCTGATAAGCTCAAGGAAGTGCCGCACTCAGGTTAAAAGCGTTAAACTATTTGATGATCGTGTGGTTCATGTGGGTGCGTGTATGACAGGCCTTCTCCCCATTTCGTCTGCATTTCTTCTCACCTCCCTCATCAGTCTTTGACTTAAAGTAACGAAGTACCAACAGTTTAATTGCATCTTAGTAAACAGGAGAGCACCAAGCTTAGCCCCATGGTAGAGGGTACCACGATATGTTTGCTGGGTTATTTATCTTATGTTGTGGAATTTTTAATACAAACAGTAGTCAACTGGCAGAAAGAGGGTGAGATCGAGAACTGCCAGAGGAAACTCAGCTGGAGACCTCCATGTATCTTACAGGAGTTATAGGTGACTGCAGAGAAGTCAAGGATACCTTCAAGCGAATGTGACTGAGTTTTCAGACTGGGGACTTGATGTTTAGAGTGTGACTTTTTTGGATTTATCTGATTCCTAGAGAACTCTTGCTCAGTGCAGTGATCATACTTGTTCTGTCATATCAAAGCAAGTTTGGGCATTCCAGCCTAAATAACTTGTGTTTGTGAAGATTTCCTTTAACAAACTTTGGCACCTATTGTTCCTCATATTTTAATTCTTACTGGGCCACAGGGCCGTCAGCCTTCTGATGGACAAGTGTCCTTCCCCATCAATGCTGGCATCAACCATGTGCAGTTCCATAATGGCCGTATTCTGATGAAGGGCCAGTAACATATAAAGGCTGGAGGATTCAACAGGGACCAGACTAGGCCAGTGGTGGAAAGAACTAACTGAATTATAATTTTAGAGCTAATTTTTTGAAGACAGTAAATGACCTAAGCTAAGAAAGTTTCCAGAGAATTGGAGAAAATTTTATTTTGATAGCAAGATATTTAGGATTCCAAAGTCAGGCTGTATTTATTTATCATTTAGACACAGATGTTGGAAGTCTGACCAGCCATGTTTACCATGTGTGGGGAACCTTACTGACTGGTTTCTGATGTACTCGCTGTGAACATTTGTAAATTGTTAAAAATGCTTTGCCCAGTATTTAGCTGTTCTCTCTGGAGTTTATTAACTTAATGAATAAATAGAAAAGTATTTTTATTTCTTAATGCACACAGAAAACATTTCTAGTGTACATCTCAATGCAAGAGCCCTTGTAAATGTAAGGCCCTGCCCTCAGTTACGGTCATTGCACTTTATGGACTTAGGATTTAACATTTTCTGAAAAATACTCTTCCTTTTACTTGTTTGGAATTGTCATTTGATCTTTACTAACAGAGATGTACGAGAGTAGGATTTTATATTAGACAGCACTTAAAACTATGCTTTAGGTCTATAGATGTTTCTTGTTGTGACTCAATGAGTCACTTGTCCTACCAAGCATGAGGTCCTTGCTTCAATTCCCTGCCAAGGCTGAGAGGAGATGGGTGAAGAGAGGGGAGGGGAGGAGAGAGAAGGAAAGAAAAGTGGGGAGGAAAGGATGAGAGAAGAATGAAAGCGAGGAAGGCAAAGGAGGAGGGAAGTACCGTTTCCAAATTATTTCTTTGTTAGCGATTCAATGGTTTGAAAAATTAAGGGTATTGATGTAACTTTCCAAGAGAAAACTAGTTTTCTCTTCTGCTAATTCTTTTTACCCGTATCAAGGAGAATTTATTGGTACATATTGACAGACATTTTAGTATGGTGTTAAACACTGTTAAGGTGCAGTATCCCTTAGGTTTTACTGTATAACAGTTCCCCCCAAAATGGTTTATAGTCACAAGTACTTCTCAGTTCCGGGGTTAAAGGATGATTTCTTTGGACTTGATTGGCTGGCTAAGGCTGAAGGATCTGGGATATTTTTGCTTAAACGTGGCGTTTGGCAGTTGTATTTGGAGAGGATGAAAATCATAAGACTCCTCTTCTAGCAGGCTAATAATTGTGCCTTCTTGCTGTAGGAAGATTCTAAGGAAGAGTCAACAGTCTTTTCAACAACCTGGCCTTGTGACAGTGTTCTGTTAATCAAATAAAGTTGCATAGTCAATCTGGCTTGGTCCTGGGCCAGAAACTAACACTGTGTAGATGTAGGAAAGGGAATTAATTATGGCAATCATTTTTGGCAAGAATACACATAGCTAATATTTCAGTATAGAAAATAGGGGCAATTAAGGAATGGGCATGTTTGCCCCCTGTGCATCTGTAATGAATGTCATGAAGTTTGTAACTTAGGAAATGTGCATCATTCAAAAACTTTTCTGAAGCCGGGCGGTGGTGGCGCACACCTTTAATCCCAGCACTCGGGAGGCAGAGGCAGGCGAATCTCTGTGAGTTCGAGACCAGCCTGGTCTACAAGAGCTAGTTCCAGGACAGGCTCCAAAAACCACAGAGAAACCCTGTCTTGAAAAACCAAAAAAAAAAAAAAAAAAAAACTTTTCTGAGGAAAGAGGGTGGGGTGGCACCTTAAGATTTGGTATAATCAGAGGTGGATGTGTATAAAGAAACTTAAACATCACTCTAGGAGTTAGCTGTGTCCAGAAACCAACAATGTATAAAGGACAAGGTGCTAGAAGTCCTGGACTGATGCGATGTGAATGTACTTACTAATAGATACAGAGTAGAAGAAATAGGTTGAGGAAAGGAGATTTTTGTGAACAGGAGATTCTGTAGATGCAGTGTATCTGTAGGGAAAGCACAAGATGTGGTTGACAGAGGTAATTAAAACTGAGTCGAAGGGGCTCTGATGCTAAAGAGGTGTCAGGTGCATATCTTTAATGACTTAGGGATCATCAGAGAACCTTTGTGATTCTAGAATGTCTCTCTGAGAGTCACTGTGATGCCATAGATGTGGGTGTGGGGAGAGGAGAGCTCTGACATACCCACTGGCATCTCTGAACTGCGTGGGAGAAGGTCCTGGAGCATACCAAGAGACACAGAAGAGAAAATGACCTGCCGTGAGACTGTTCTCATTAGAAACATCTTTCTTTTCTCCTATCTATCATTCACATGATAAAATGACTCTCATTTGCTTCATGTTTGTATTTTAAGCACTTAGTCCTTACACTAAAGGGGTAGAGAAAGTGGAGAGGAATTTGGATTGGTGGTTTTCCAAGGGATTGAAATGAGGAAGACAGAGATCTTTAGCTGTTTTTCTCTAACCATACAACTCTAGAGAAGAAATTTATTATTAACTTCCAGTCTCACTGTTAAGGCATTTATAAGGCAGAGTGTAGTAGAATGAAGGATTCCTTGAGTAGCAGCAAAGTTGGAGCTGTCATATATGTTTTCATTTTTATTTTATTTTATTTTAGACAGGGCCTCATTCATGGTGTCCAGCCTTGACTGAAAATTCTGGGTCTCCAGAAGCCACCTTGCCTCAGTTTCTCATGAATCCCATGTAACTAGATATGTAGTTAGATGCCACTGATCCCACTCAAATTTATTTTGTATTTAAAAAAAATTTAGACTACTACCATATTTATAAGATGAAGGTACTAATTAAGTTTATAATCTATCTGCCGTAGATAGACGTGATGAAACTTTGCTGGTAGGCCACGACCTTGTGGTGATATACAGGTTAATAGAAATGGGTTAAATTAATATGTAAGAGTTAGCCAATAAGAAGCTAGAGCTAATGGGCCAAGCAATGATTTAATTAATACAGTTTCTGTGTGATTTTTTTTTCGGGGCTGAGCACCTTGGATGGACCAAGCAGCCTCTCTCCTTGCAATCTTTTATGTATATTTAGTTTTATAAAACATATAGGGCCAGAAATAAGATGGTACTTTTATCTGTCACTAAATAGTTAAATTATGACTTGGACTCCTATATATCGTATGTAATTCAAGTCTAGCACTTCAGTAAAATATATATCAAGTGCTTTATTGACTTGTGTTATACATATGTTATATATAATTATAGCATAAATAGGCTTATTTTAATAGTTTTTTTCATGATTTCACAGCTATCTAGACAAATGTATTTTTAGACAAGGATCCTTTATTGCTTAGGCTCAAACTGCCTCAGCATCCTACCCATGTTTATAGACATGTGTGACCACAACATATTAGACATGGACCCTTTAAAATAAATGTAGGTCTTTTAAACTTTGTGGCATTTACGTGAATATAAAGATAAATGTAAAAAATAAATGTCATTTGCATTATTTTTTAGTTTATTGAAAGATAAGTTTTTGACTTATTTTGAGAACAAGCTTATTTCTTGGAATTCTACAAGTGATTAAGCATTGGCCTTTGGTTTTCATTAAACCAATGTTAGACTTAAGAAAGTTTGATAAAATAAACTGTTAACTAGGAGAATATAGATTTGATTTTCCTCAGGTAAGTGTGGATAATGTTAAATTGAGTTGGCTTTGATAACTTTTGTGTACCTTAATTTACTCTTAAAAGTTCTTTCCTTTTTGTAGAGTTTTCTAAAAAATACCTTTTGCCCACATGAATGTTTATTTTTTATGTTTAGGATAAATTTAATTACCATTCAGCTCCAGTTGAAAAATCCCACGGCAGACCACAATGCAGAACATCGAGATCACAGAAGAAGAAGTCCAAGTCACCCGAGAGGAGTAAATACTGCATAAACACCAAGAACTACGAACAGCCTACAATATCGTCAAAGTCACACTCTCCTTCTCCCTACACAAAGAGACGGATGTGTGAGCTCTCTGAAGACACCAGGCGGCGGCTGGCCCATTTAAATCTGGGACCCTATGAATTCAAAAAGGAAACAGATAAGCCTCCATTTGTGATTAGACATGTATGTGTTCATAAGCATTTCCACTGGAAACTTGTCAAATTTATTCTGTCACTAAAATATTATGCTGAAATGGATTTCAATAAGCAGCCCATATGGATAATTTTCTTTCTTGAACTCTTAGCCAGGAGCTAAAGGTAGAAAATTAATTTAAAACCAAAGAACATGCTTTTTGTTCCCTTTTACAAAGTCTTTAATGCTGCCAGGCGGTGGTGGTGCACGCCTTTAATCCCAGCACTTGGGAGGCAGAGGCAGGTGGATCTCTGTGAGTTCGAGGCCAGCCTGGTCTACAAGAGCTAGTTCCAGGACAGGAACCAAAAAAGCTACGAAGAAACCCTGTCTCGAAAAAAAAAAAAAAAAAGTCTTTAATGCTGACAGAGATCAAACTCCATTACGACGCCTTCTTGAGACTTCAAAGTTCCCGTCCCCTCTCCCCTGACACAGCGGGCAGTGCTCTAACTCTGCAGTTAAACGTGGTTGCAATTGACGATGATGCTAAAATGCCAAAGTAGGATTTTAAAAGAGGAAGCCGAGGATGATAGTGGAAGTAGATGTCCTTTGAGAGCAAGTCCTTTGGGAAAGCTTTGGATTCTGAATCTTTGAAGCCAGCCCTCATTTGGTGGGCAAGCATAGGCGGGCCTTTGGATTAATAGAAGCATAGCTCTAATCTTTCTGTGCACAGCCTTATGCTATGATGGGAGTTAGAGCTGTGTGTCCATCAGAGACTGACTTTGGTTAAACTGGAATGCAGTCAGAACACTCATCACGGGCTGTCTCAGTTTCTTGAAGTTTTACAAAGTACTTTTACTTTAAAAGGCACTCTACCAAAAGCTTCCTTATTAACCGAAACACTATGTATTTGCATACATACTAATAATAAACCTGTGTTTAAATGCCTGTAGAAGCAAGAATTTACTTCTTCTAAATTCTAAAATAGCTACCTATTAGAACTATTGGGAATGGTGTGGGGGAAGGAGAAGAGGAGTGGGGATAGGGGGAGGGGACTGGGGGGAGGGGGCAATATTTGGGAGGAGGGGAGGGAAATGGGAAACGGGGAACAGGTGGAAATTTTAATTAAAAAAGAATAAAAAAAAAAGAAAAAAAAAGAAATACACTCCTTTGGAAGTCAAATAATTGTTTGGGTATAGCCAGGTACTCCAAAAGTTTTGAGTTTTCCATCTGATATCCTTTAAAACCAATTTAAGTTATGCAATATTTCATACCATTTTTATGTTTTTCTTATAAATTAATCCTTTATTCTTTCAAACTAAATTAGTGATTTTTAAATTAAAAACTACTAATTAGCCAGGTAGTGGTGGCACACGCCTTGAATCCCAGCACTCGGGAGGAAGAGACAGGTGTATTTCTATGAACTAGGAAGAGACAGGTCTATTTCTGTGAGCTTGAGGCCAGCTTGTCTACAGAGTGATTTCCAGGACAGGTTACAAAGCTACAGAGAAAGTCTGTCTTAAAAAAAACAAAACCAACCAACCAAACAAACAAACACACAAACAAACAAACAAAAACAAACTACTAACTATAAAATTTGTACTTATAAAATTATAGTGTATTAGCTACATCTATATGGTAACATTTATTAATGATTTTCTTGTTTCTCTTATTTGATCACAGGATTGGTCCTGTTGGATGTAATTCAGACAATAGTTTGCTTGTGTCACTGATGAAAATTTGAGAATGCCTGTAACTTTAATACTACTCGTAATTAAAAATTAAATATAAAAGAAAAGATATACTGTCTTCTAATTTGAGAGAATAATCAGTTGCTTCTTAATTAAAATGCTTGTATATAAAAGCTAAGAAGGATCATAGGAGTTAGACACATAAATGTTGTGGAAAGAATTGCTCTTGAAGTGCTAATCATGGCAGTGATTAAAAGTATAAACTTTGTCCATATTTTTATTTTTCAATAGAATGTTTTCTAAGTTACATTTTTTAAAGTTTTGAGTATTTTATATATGAATACTGTAGTTACATCACTTATACTCCTTCCTCCCCTCCTTTATGTCCCCCAAATCCATAACTTCTTCCATAATTACCATTGTTTTATACACACACATATATATACATATATGCACATATGTGTATTTATACACACACACCTACGGATTCCATTAGTGCTGCTCATATGTACAGATCATTAGGGCTGACACTTGGATTATATAACCTATTGGGGGGCTTGTCTCTGGAGAAGACTGATTCTCCCTCTCCACGGCCTCAGGTTGTCTGTGGCTCTTCATCTAAAGTCATGATCAGGACTTGGTGAATTTTTCTCCATCTATGTTGGCATGTTAACTGTGTTGTGATTATCCAGGTCTTGTTTATGTAACCATGCTGTTGAGATATCAAGGGTGGAACGAGGTGGTATACACATTTAATCCCAGTATTTGAGAGGCAGAGACAAGTGGGTCTCAATAAGTAGAAAGCTAGCCTAGTCTACATAGCTAGTTCCAAGACAGTCAATAATACAATTCTCAGAAACAAACATATAAAACCAAATCCCCCCAAAACTTTATAATATTTATTTAAGAGGTTTACTCCTCAACTTTTCTGTGAACAGAAATGCACACTTTTAAGTACATGTAAAAATTGTCTATATTGTTGAGGAGGCTTTGGATTTAGAGGGAATTTAGGAACAAAAAAACATTCATGGTTTCAGAAGTACTTGGGAAACTGGTAGCAAAAGAAGTTTAGTTTAATACACACATATGCAAAAACCTTACAAAAACAAACAGAGACAGACAGACACACATACACACACAGAATGAGAGAGAAAGACAGGATGGAGTGAGAGGAGAGAGAGATTGTTATCATTTCAGCTATACAAAGGAGATTTCCATGTACCTCAAGAACTTCCCCACTGGGAACCATGTACTCATGAAGTGCTCCCCATTCTACCTGTCCCACTGAAACTCCTGATCTTGTCTCTCTGAGGCTGCCTGTTCTGCCTGTTCAAATAAAGAGTCAACTTAATTTAGCACAACTCACTGATGTTGCATGTGTTTGCACCTAAATTATATTACTGGATAACATTACATCATGTGGACATCTGTCCCTTTCTGTTTATATATCATGTCTGTTGATAGATGTTCATGTTGCTTACACCCTTGGCTACTATAAACAATGCTCTAATGAGCAATGTGTGCACTAGTCTTTGAATAAACCTTTGTTCTCAATGCTCTTAGCTAAAGACCTAGGAGTAGTCCTGTTTTATCATTTGACAACCTTATATTTAACTGGAAAACTTGCCAAAGTGTTCTTCAGAGTGGCTGTACAGTTTGTACTCTGTCAGCTGTGCAAGAGGGTTGCAATTTCCCTTCATTTTTGCAAGCACCTAAGTACCCCCGCCCTATGATGCTTAGGGTTAAAGCCAGGGCCTCTTGGATACAGACCTGCTTAATTTTCTCTGTAGTCTACTTAGTGTGAGTAGCATCTCCTTGTGGTTTCATTAGCATTTCTTCAGTGACTAATGATGTAAGCATCTCCTTATGTGTTATTAAATATCCTTTAAAATGTCTACTTAAACCAGACATTGGGGCACTTGGGAGACAGAGGCAGGTGGATCTCTGTGAGTTGGAGGCGGCCTGGTCTATACATTGAGTTCTAGGACAGGCTCCAAAGCTACAGAGAAACCCTGTCTCGAAAAACAAAAACAGAAATGAATAAATGAAAATGTCTACTTAAGCCATTTGCTCATTTTGCAATCTTTTCTTTATTGCTATTATTGACTTGTAGGAATTCTTCATATGATCTAGTTAATAATCTCTTATCAGATACAAATCTTCATTTTTGCTATCCTGAGTTAACTTTTTGTTTTTCTTTTTCTTTGATTCACAAAAGGTTTTAGTTTTGAGCAGTCGGAGCATCTTTTCGATATCACTAAGACATTTTTATTTTTAGTTGGAAAATGTGGTTGACCTTTCTTATTTGTCCGCTATAAAGTGTTCAGTAAAGCAAAGACTCTGATTGAATTCCATGTAGGTGCTAAACTGGGTAGGCTTTCTCTAAGTAAGGCGAGGTAGGTTGCTCTAGGATGTTTTTGTTTCTATTTTTGTAACTTTGTAGTCAAAACCAAACTAGGAAACAGGGTATTACTTAGCTTCAAATTTGTTCTTTTTTGCTGGCATTTAATTTTAACTCTGTTGAAAAGGGCATAATAAACAAGTGATTAAACTCTGACTTTCACAGAGAAGCCGTGTGGAACTGACCTGCTATGTGGCATATGCTCTGTAGTTGCTTAGCCATGCTGTAAGACTGAGAATGGGAACGGAAGGTTCAAGTGCTCTTTCACAGTGCAAATTCTCTTTCTTCTAGGTGGATCCCCCGAGTCCCAGGGCTGATACTTTATTTGGACCACCTGGCAGAGACTGTGAAAGAGATGGATGGGCCAGGATGCACAATGGTAACGGGAAGTTCTTTCTCCTACTCTTGTTGCTTGAGCTACTGTCAAGCCTTACCTGGCACTGATTAAGGAAAGCACAATTTTTGCTGCATTATTATATATTGTGATAAAGCTTTTTGCTTCTCCTCACCCCCAAATGTGTCTTTACATAAATAGTCTCAGCAAGAATATTGCTATAGACTTAACTGTAGTCCCTAAAAATTTGTATCTTGAGTGGTGCATGCTTAAAACTAGATTGTGTGTGTGTGTGTATGTGTATGAATTAGAACATGATTACAATATGTAAAGCAGAATAACAAATTGGGATTCTGACTTGCTTACTAAAACTCTAACAGTTTATAATGCTTGAAACTTGGATCTTGAAATTGTAAGTCTTTTGAGTATATGATATTGTTATTTGGAGAGAGAATAGGATTCAATTTCAAAGCTATGATGTAGCTACTATACTGTCACCTCTCATGAGTCATAGGATGTAAGCTAGCCTTTGACTCAGACATAGGTAAGTATTGCTTTCATGCCCTTGAAATAAGGACTGGAACAGAGTTGGAGTATGTAATTTGGCTGGAAAAAATATATCAAAAGGGACATAATTAGAAATTGAGTTTAGATTTGCTTGAATTAGAATTTGATGTTGAAGTTAGTTATCTTTGTGCTTTTAGTTTTACTTTAATCATTAGTAATTACAGTAATATACAACTTTTAGACAATGTTATAATACATTGATTGATATCAGACAAATTTGAAATCTTGACCTAACAGTTTAAGGAAAATGATTAGTATCATAGAGTCAGTGTTGGAGTCTGTGAATTCTCTGTGCCCCACCATAGATATAAAGCACATTTCTCGATTAACTGGCTTAGTCACTGAAATCACACATTTCTCGAAGACTCATTGGTTTACCAAAAATAATTATTCTTGTGTGTCTGTAAATTCAGATACTTCGCACTCTAATGAAAGAGCTCTGTAAAGTCATTGACTACGGAAGAACTGACATGTTAACCTGCTGGGTTGATGTCGTTTTGGTGCTCTAGCACTCTGGAAGGATTTTAAAGTGGTTTTGAAATCTGCTGAATTGCTTGGGTTTGAGAAATGTTTATGATACTGAAAATCACAGGTCAAGCCACTTTTTTTGCCTTTCTGATGCTGTGTATTGATCCTTTGTCCTGTGCAACCTTTTCCAGATCATCATCACTTCGGCTGCTGCAGATCCAAGGATTATAAGGTGTGTCAAACTAATATATTATGACAAGTGCTCTGGTTTTCAAACAGCATGAGGCTATTTCTGCTGTGGGAGTGTTCTCTGTGTGCTGTGATTAGCATTAATGAATAAAGAAACTGCCTTGGCCTGTTGATAGGACAGAAGTTAGGTAGGTGGGGAAGATGGAACTGAATGCTGGGAGGAAGAAGGGTGGAGTCAGAGCAATGCCATGGAACTGCCAGAGACAGACACTGGGAATTTTATCTGGTAAGCCACTGCCACGTGGTGATACACAAATTACTAGAAATGGGTTAAATTAAGATGGAAGAGTTACTCAATAAGATGGTAGAGCTAATGGACCAAGCAGTGATTTAATTAATACAGTTTCTGTGTGGTTATTTTGTTTCTGGGCAGCTGGGAGGAACAAGCAGGCCCTCCGCCTACATTTTTCTGCCATAGAAATTCTTATGGAAACTATCATTTATTTTATAAAATAATTTAAAAGCAATAATTGACCTAGCATGGAATGCTATGGTTTTGGTGGCTATACAGCCAAGGGGTACAATATGCCTTCTCTGAATATCTTCCTATAGTTATGCTATGGGTTTCATTATCCACTTTGACCAATTATTGAATGTGTGAATGTCTGTCTATGTGTGTGGGGGGGTGGAGACATCACACACAAATGTGTGTGTGCACACAACATTGATTTGTGTCATAGAAGTATGTGTATTTAATGCATATATGTAATATATGCAGATACATACATGCATTTGTCTGTGTGATTTGAGTGTGTGTTTAATACATATGTGATAAATTGTCTACAGGTATACACACATACATATTTATATCTTTGCATACATACATGCACACACAATGAGATATCATCATGTCCAATATCCTACATGGAGTTATCCTAAAGGCAGACTTTCTTTGTTAATTTCCTTTAAATAATGCTCAACAGTTTATAATTAATTTGTTTTCATCTTTGTTTACATTCCTCTTCTTTTTCTTCTTTTACTAATCCATAAGTATCAGGCTATCAAGTGTTTTATTGATTTGCTTCTTAATAATTGCTATTACCTGTTATATTGATATGGTATACAAATTGTATGAGTAGTTTGATAAAACAATCAAATATGGAGAGAGCAGGTTAAGATTTTCATGGCACTAATCTGGCTGTAAGTTGACTAGTTCATTTAAAGATAGATGCAAAGGCTCTTTTCCCGATATGTTGTGCTAAGAACTGCACCTCAAATTCGGCAAATAGATGGATCTAGAAAGCATCATATTGAGTGAGGTAATCCAGACACAGAAAGATAAGTATCGTATATACTCATTTATAAGTTGTAACAGGAGCGAGCAGGCCTGCTTTTGGTCCCAGCCACCTAGCTTACACCTGAAATAATCACACGAAAATTGTATTAATTAAATCACTGCCTGACCCATTAGCTCTAGCCTCTTATTGGCTAACTCTCACATCTTGATTAACCCATTTCTATTAAATCTGTTTATCACCATGTGACTGTGGCTTACCGGCAAGATTCTAACCTACATCTGTCTCAGGCAGGAGATTCATGGCGTCTGTCACTCTACCCTTCTTCCCAGCATTCAGTTGTCTACTCCGCCTACCTAAGTTCTGCCCTATCAAAAGGCCAAGGCAGTTTCTTTATTCAACCAATGAAAGCAACACATAGACAGAAGGACCTCCTACACCAATAAGTGGCTTTTAGACATAAAGCAAAGAAAATTTGCCAATAATTTATAAATCCCAGAGAACCTAGACAACAATGAGGACCCTGAGAGAGACGTACGTGGGTCTAATCTACATGGGAATTAGAAAAAGACAAGATCTCCTGAGTAAATTGGGAGCATGGGGACCATGGGAAAGGGTAGAAGGGGAGGGGAGAGGAAGAGAAGGAAGCAGAGAAAAAAATCTATATCTCAATAAAATCAATAATAAACCGAACTGCACCTCAAAGTGTCTGTAGTCTTCTGCCCTCGCCTAGATTCATTACTCTCAGGGCTTTCCTTGGAGACAGTGTATGATGAATAAATTCACAGACTATTTCTGTATCTAGGATGGAGATTTTCACAGAAATGCATCTATCATATCAAATATAGAAAGAATAAAAGATTATTTTTATGGGTAAATAGTGGTTGACTGATAAATACTCAGGTAGTAGAAAAACAGGATTTCAACAAGAAGAGAATTATGATGTGTGGAGCGTGCAGAGGGTTTATAGGAAGGGCACTGCTTTGAGGCTCCTGGTGGCATACAGGAAGAGAGAGACAGTAAGTCTGCAGAGGGAAAGTAGCATGGTGGATGTTGGAGTAAGTACAATGCTCTTGGAGAAAAGAGAAATTATCGTCAGTACAGCTTGTGTCTCCTTTGACAGTTTCTAGATTGTCAGACTTGATCTGCTCTTCTAGACAAATGAAATTCTCTCTTCTATGGAGACATAGTAATTAGCTTTTCTCATAAATCCTCTCCTTTTATCCCTATTTCTGTCTTACTGTCTACTCCATCCTGAACCAGTGTCCTTGTCCTTTCTGTGTGCAGCAGCACCTCTCTTGTATCTTGTAAGCTCTTATTTAATACATTGGTTCTCATTGAAGTGCACCTTCAGAGGGACATTTGAGTATTTATTAGTGCTATGTAGGAAAGTGATATTAATACTGTTATATAGGGAAAGTGGGTTTGTGTCTACTGAGCTGAGCTGACAGATGTTCTACAGAGAGTAGGGTGATTTGAAATAATGAAGATTTATTTCATATCACACGTGGCATTCCAACATGACATGTTATTTGTCTTATTGATTTTGGACATTCTGGCGAGTATAAGGTGGCATCTCAAAATAGTTTTAATTTTCATTTTTCTGATTAACGAAGTTGAACATTTTAAAGTATTTCTTAGCCATTCATGTTTCCTCTTTTGATTCCTGTTTAGATCTGGTCCCCATTTTTAATCAGGTTGTTTTCTTGATGTCTAGTTCTTTTTAGATCTTTATATATTTTTTAAAGATTTATTTATTTATTTATTTATTTATTTATTTATTTATTTATTTATTATGTATACAGTGTTCTGGCTGCATGTATGCCTGCAGACCAGAAGAGAGCACCAGATCTCATTATAGATAGCTGTGAGCCATCATGTAGTTGCTGGGAACTGAACTCAGGACCTTTGGAAAAGCAGCCAGTGCTCTTAACCTCTGATCCACCTCTCCAGCCCCAAGATCTTTATATATTTTTGATATTAGCCCTCTATCTTATGTGTAGTTAGTAAAAATATTTTACTGCTTTGTAGCCACTTTTCCTGAATGACAGTGTCCTTTGCTATAAAGAAGCCTTTCAGTTTCATGAAGTCCTGTTTATTAATTGTTCTTACTTCCAGTGCTAACAGTATTCTGTTCAGAAAGCTTTTTCCTATAGATCAGCCCCTTAATCTGGACTTTCTTTTAGTCCCTCTGCTTAATAGAAAGGTCTTACTGTCTTATTTCTTACAATGTCCAAAGTATTTTTCCATTTTGACCTTATATCTTTTGTGTTTTTTACTTTTTTCCTGATTCTGTATGTTTTAATTTCTGTTCTCAAAGCAGGTCTTTCCTGAGGACATTGCTTACTCCTTACCACCCCTTAGTTTATAAGATGTGAATGATAAAATTTATTTTTAGTATTGAACTTGATTTATAATACAGCATATATGCATATACATGTACACACATGATTAAATCTACTTAACATCTATCACTCACCTACCTTCTTGATAGAATGTTTAAGATCCTAGCACTTTTCACATATTAAGTATACGGTTAACTATAATCACCATGCTGTGCAACAGACCTGTGTGTATCCATCATCTTCTCTACTTGAAAATCCATCCTTTTTGGCCCCAGATAAGACCTAGGCAATAGTGGGGAGGGTGCCTGAACTGGCATTGCCCTGTATTCAGATTGATGAGTATCTTAAATATCACCATAGAACCTTCATCCAGCAACAGATGGAAACAGAGGCAGAGTCCTACATCGAAACACTGGACCGAGCTCCCAAAGTTCAGTTGAAGAGTAGAAGAAATGAGAATATGAGCAAAGAGGTCAAGACCATGAGGGGTTCATCCACTGAAGCAGTTTACCTGAGCTAATGGGAACTCACCAACTACAACTGGACTGGGAAGGGACAAGCATAGGACCAAGCTAGTCCCTCTGAATGCGGTTGACAGTTGTATGGCTGGAGTAGACTGCAAGGCCACTGACAATGGCACTGGGATTTATCTCTGCTGCATGTACTGGTTTTTTGGGATCGTAATTTCTTCGGATATATACCTTGCTCAGCCTAGATGTAGTGGGGAGGGCCTTCAACCTTTCAGAGGGCAAGGTGCCTTGCTCTCTCTTAGGATTGGAGGGGGTGGGATAAGAGGGTGTTTGGAGGCAGTGGGAGGAGGAGAGGGAGTTGGAATTTGGATTTTTAAAAATACAATAAAAGAAATAAAAACAAGTAATCAAAAAGAAACTCCATTCTTTTGATTGAAGACTTTCCCACCATCACCCTTGACAATTTCAATCCATACACTCTTTTTAAATGAGTTCTGCTTTTTCAGACTCTAGAGGTAAGTGAGGTTAGAGTCTTTCTGTATCTGTCTTCCTTAGATCAATGGCTTCTAGAATCATGTATTTTGTTGCAAGTATCAGGAGTTCATTACTTTTTAAGATCACATAATATTCCATTATATTTATCATATTTTCCCAATCTTCATCTGTTGATGGAAACAAATTGTGTACAAGCTCATTACTTCTTAGGAGCCTTTGCTAAATGCAGATAAAAGTATGTGCAACCCATGTTTCTCGCCAGCTGTTTCCTTAGAGACATAAGCTTGGAAGTTATGTGGTCTATTTTCCAACTTATCACAGGCAAGAGTTTTATTAATTTTTCTGCTCTTTTACATTAATCTTAACTTTTCTATCTGCAAACATCTGTTCCCTTGCTGCCTGTTCCCAAGGAATACATTAATGAATATTTAGCTTTATGTTAAGGCCAGTATATTAAAATATCAACTTCTAAATTGCTCAGAGTAATGCTATTTGTTGTACAAATAAGGCCCTAACTTCAGAAGCTAAATATAGTAGAGATTTAATTTTAAATTTTAACAAATATAAGGTGCTTCTAAACTTTTGCTTTATTTTATGCAATAACTCATTTTGGGTTTCCCTTACTCTGGGGCCTCACAGGCCCCTTTGTAAACAGAAAGAGGTCTCTGTTTTCTGAGAGCCTTTCTTGAAATGGACATTTGTCTGTGTTTTGCTAACAACAACTGGTCTCAGTTTCTCCACTGATGCAAAGATGCTTCTTAGCAACGTCCCTACTCTGGAGGAGGGCAAGATGAGTTGGAGTCGATGTCTAGTCACGTTCTTTGCATCTGAGGTATGAAAACGAGTTGTGATAGATGTCTAGTGCCTTCTGTTGCATTTTAGATATGAACACGAGTTATGGTGGATGTCTGTCTAGTGGCTTCCATTGCATTCTAGGCATGAACACGTGTTGTGGCAGATGCCTAGTGGCTTCCATTGCATTCTAGACATGAACACGTGTTGTGGCAGATGTCTGGTGGCTTCTGTTGCATTCTTTTTTTTTTCTGTTGCATTCTTGACATGAGCATGAGTTATAGCAAATGTTAAGTGGCTCCTGTGGCATTCTAGCCATGAACTTCTCTCTCCACTTTGACAAGGATTTTGTGACTGAAACTATCATGTAACAAAACTAGAAATCATCTCTACTCTTGTTGCTATTTCATAGTAATGTGGATATTAACAGAATTCCTGTGTATTTGGACTGTAATAATTATTAGGGACAATATACATAATATTTTGACATTCTGCTCATCAATTTTCTATTAAACTTTTTTGGACTTTATTTTATCTGATATGAATGTTTTGCCTTCCTGTACACCATTTGCATGTGTTGTGCTCATGAAAGTCAGAAGAGCATCAGATCCCATGGAACTGGAGTTAATAGTGGTTGTAAACCACCATGTGGATGCTGGGAACCAAACTTGGGTCCTCTGTAGGAGCAACAAGTAAGATAAATCCCTGAACATCTCTTCAGTTCCCAACTTTTATTATTATAGCAGACATCAGAGGCAATTACTTATAAAGAAACATATGATTCACAGTTAAAAGTTTATTCGTTCCATTGTTTTGGCAAGGTGGCATATGGTGGAAGCACATGGCAGAGAAAATCCACTCCCATCAGGATGCACGGTGCATGAGAGAGGTGCACTGAATTCTGCCATCTCTTAAAGACTTCCCAGTAGGCCCCACCCTTAATAATTTTACCACCTCCTGACTTTTTTTGAGGTTTAACTTTTTATCACATGGGTTTTTGCACAGCTTTTGAGAGTTAGATTATAGCAACTAAAAGCTAAAGGTTTTTGACATGATCAAGGAGAACTGAAAAAGCATCTCAGTAACATTGAGCTCTGTGGTCCTAATGTGTCATTGATGAAATTATGTCATTTAAAAATGAGCAGACAGTTGAAGATTATTAATGTTCAGTAAATAGCCTGCAACATAAAAGCCTTATTGCATAGGAAATGTTTAAATCTGTCTTAGAAGGAGCATGTAGCACATGAAAGTCTGTCAGTGTTGACTGATTATACTGGACATTGATTCAGATTATTGGTTGTTTTAAATTTAGGACTTGGATTTATGATGCTAAAAGGTCTGAGGTGAGCTCTTCAGGAGGCAGTTTGCCTGCAAAGCAAGCAAGCAGGCAAACAACAACCAAATCTGAACCACAAGCCAAGATCCAGCAGCAATCTGAGAAGTAACTTAGTAACTCATTCCTATTGCAATGAGAACAGCCTACATTGTCATTCTCTGGGCCTGGCTCAAAGATGAGTTTAGTAATTTACATTTGTTTACATAAATGTAACCTTCTCCTACAGACTCATAGAAAAATACCAGGGAGATACATAGTAGAACCATCAGCAATGCACCACCAACACATGAAAATATTACTAAAATGGTTATGCAGTCCTAGAAGCCTGTGCTTAGTTTTGGACTTAGTTTAACAAACAAGACTTATTTCACCATGGCAGCTACAAAGACCTCTGAGAAGAGGGCTGAAGGATCCGGAGGATCTTAGAGGAAGGTTCTATCTCTGCACTCAGGCTTTTAACTGTATCTTGAATCTATCGACTTTAGTGTCCATTGGGGTTGTCACTAGATGTCTCCCCCAATAGCTTTATGCTCTGATGACGTCAAGGGGAGTTTTTTGGGACACGATACAGAAAGGGAGGATACTGCCTTGACAGTAATATCTCTGGAAATAAAAAGTTAAGAGTTGATACTTACAGGGTTTGGAGTCATGAACATTTTAATGGAGAGCATTCAGTGGAGAATTTAATTGGTAACGTTTGTATATAAAATTTTAGGGTTAATAAACACAGGGTAGAGGTTTACCAGTCATAATAGGTGAGTAGTGAAGAAAAGGGTTCATCTGTTCTGAGAAGGGCATTGCTTGTCCGGACAAAGAGAAGAATCAGTATTATTTTGAGAAGGGTACCCAATTGATGATTGAGCCTTTTGCTTTTCAGGAAGATCATTATGGGAAGGCCCTGGGGTAAATACTGAAGCTATTCACAGGTTTACAGCCTTGTTTTCCTGGCTATAAGTTTGAGGGAGTCAGGAGAAGGTTATGTGAATGGAGGTGGGCCATAATTCCTCATGTAGTTAAGCCATATGGATGCGATTGTTCTAGGTTCTCTTATTTCATTAAGTTATAAGTTTCCCCCTTAATATGTTGCACATTGTGAGATCTACTGAACTAAACATGACAAACGCCAATTGCATCCACTTTTTTTCAACTCTTGTAATTTTGTGTCTTTATGTCTGAATAAAACTTTATTGTGTATATGCATCACATCTTCTTTATTCATCCTCTCATCTGTTAAGGACACGGGCTGATTCCCTAACATGGCCCTTGTGTCTCCAGGTATCTATTTCTGTGTTCTCCTCACTGTGAGGTCCCTGCTGAGCGTCCCTTAAAAGGATTCTTTTTCCTCTATTCCCATTCCATCCATCAGCATTTCTGATCTCCTTTCTTGTTTTACTTCGCCTGGTGGAATGTAATACTCCTCAGAATGATTCATATTTTATTTATGTATCTTGCTCTGTGTTTATGTCTTAAAGCTATTTATCCTTAATAGAATTCTACCTGTGTATGAGTTCCACAGTTGTACAAATTTGTTAATTTTTCTGTCTTGATTGATGTATCTGGCTGTTTCCAGAAGCCATGAGTGAAGATTAGATGGAGAACTTGAATTGTACCTGCTTGACCCTCATAGCTAAACTAAGCAATCGGTGGTTTATTCATTTGTGTTCTCTATTTTATATATGCCAGTCTAGATACTCATCACACCCCTACTTAAGTGGATGGGGGAAAGCCCAGGAGGCTCCAACCTCTACACAAAAAACTTCAGGCAACTAAATAATGCTCAGAGTAGGAGAAATAGAATTATCCAGTGACAAACACACCAATTAATTATCCAGATCAGTGATCAACAGACTGACTGATGATTTCATGTATTTAGGAATACACATGGAACAACAATTAATGAAAATGAGACCATAAATTTGAAAGAGAGCAAGGCGAGGGGTATATAGGCAAATTTAGTGGGAGGAAAATGGTGGAAATAGGATATAATTACAATTTCCCAAAAGAAAATAAATAATTAAAAATCAAAAATATATTGTATTCATTTTATAGTGTGTATGTATGTGTGTGTATGTGTGTATGTGTGCACATATAGATAGATACATATGCATTTTTTAAAACAGGTTATCAGGACACCACATGGGAGAGACTTTGAGGATCCCTTCGAAAGGTGTGAAGAATATCTGAGCCCAAGGCCATGTACCAAGCCCCAGCATTCTGCAAGGACCTTACTAGTCCATTCAGCACCCTCAACAGCACCAAAGCATTGTCAAAGCCCTGTGCTAAATAGAGGCTCTCTCAGAGAAAGGTAAGTGTAGTTTCTGTTTTTCTTCATTTTTTTTTCTTTCAGAACAGAAAGACTATGAGTTCAAGGCCAGCCTGGGATATACTTTTCATCTTTTGAATGTTTGGCATTAGAAACAGGGACCAGCATATTCATATAATGTAATTATTTATAAAATTAAATTTTAATTTTGAGGCTTTCTAAAATTGTTTGCTTGGAATAGATTATATATTATGTTGATATTTCTCCCTACTACAGTTCACTTGAAGTGAGTTTGTTAACCAGATCTGGACTCTATTCCTAATTAGTTAACGTAATTCTTAAAGTGAAAATCTGAATTGTGATAGGTTGTTTTAGTATACCCATTTTGGTGGAAGTTGCTTGTTTGTTTTTGGTTGCTCAGACCCTAAATAATCACATAGAAACTATATTATTTGCAATACTGTTTGTTCAAAGCTTAAACATCTTTTTATTTAGCTCTTATATCCTAAACTGACTCATCTCCATTAATCTGTGCATCACCGTGAGGTTGTAGCCTACCAGCAAAGTTTCAGCAGGCTCCTGCAGAGGCATCTGTCTCCTGTGGCAGCTACATGGCTTCTCTCTGACTCTGCCTACTCTCTCTATATATCTTTTTCAGCCTGTCTTTACTCTGTTTAGCCATTGCCTGAAAGCAGCTTCTTTATTAACCAATGGCAATAAAAGATGTTCACAGCATACATCACCTCCCATATCAGACCCATAGTGATTTATTATTATTGATTAACCCTAAGTATAGAAATATCCTAGGCTGAATTTTCTGATTAGTCTCAGTGGTGAAGCATGCATTGTTGTGTGGCATCTGGCTTCTCATTTACCTCCTGCCAGCAATCCAGTAGAATATAAACGGTAGGAAGAGTAAAGCACTCCCTCTAGGAATGCTTGCATCCAAGTCAGAAGGGTGGTTATATGTTGGCATGGAAAAAACCCCACCATTTTTATATAAGACAATTCTTTACCCATTTAAAAACTCTAGGTTATTTAAAAAACTTTTACAAAAATTGAAACTTGGGAGATACATTTTCAACACTTTGACTCTCACATTCCATGGTTAGAGATGGCATAAAAAAGAAGCCAGTGAATTCTTAAAACATATTAAGTTCATTCACCAGGCATAATTACAATTATTTCATTAGCTGTAGAGACAATATCAATAGTCTGGATGAAGAAGCTATCTTGAACAAGATTATGGCTGCTGCATTAAAACATTCTGTTCTGAACAGATTTATCTGTTTCTTCATTAGCTTTGTAAACATTTGGACTGGGAGAGGGAAGAGTGGAGGAGAGAATGTGAGTATATGTGTGATGCTGGCCTCTTGGTAGTGAGATGCAGAATATTTTTTAATTTACTTTGTTTTTTAGAATTTCATGCATGAGTGTTAAATTTACATCATTCCCCTTTCCTCACTCCGTTAGGCTCCTCCCATGTCTTTCCCTACCCCCTCTTAAATTCATGACCTCGTCTTCTATAATCATTATTGTTACATACACACACACACACACACACACACACACACACGTACATATATGTACTGGATCCGTTTAGTATTGCTCATGTATACATGTGTTTAGGTCTTGGAATTATGTAATCTATAGGGGTCTCTTTTCTAGAGAAATCTGATTTTCCTTCCCCTTAGTGGCCACTGATTTCCTGTAACTCTCATCTGGGGTTGGGGTCTCTGGAAATGTCCCGCTTTCATGTTCATGTTTCCCAGGGCTGTCATTATGTAGGTCTTGTTTATGCAGCCATATTTCTGAGATTTCATGTGCGCATCATCCTTTCATGTCTAGAAGACACTATCTTGCAGTAGGCATCCTGGTGTTCTGACTCTTAAGGTCTTTTCACTCCCTCTTCAGGGGTTGTGTTGTAGATGTACCAATTGGAGCCACACACCTTGCTATCACTTGTTCTCTACATTTTGATGAATTTTGATCGATGCCATTTCTAGTTGATTAGAATCATGTCTAAGAGGAATGGTATTGTGATATAGGAGAGTTCTCACATGGTGTATGTTTGCATGCATACACGCATTTGCACACACACACACACACACAGACCTGAGTTATTTTATTTGTGTATACAATGTTAACTGTCTGTAAATTTTTTATTGAATATAGCTAAAATTAGCTGTCCAATTATATTTCAGTGGAAGAAATACCTTAATAATAAGTGTAACTATTTACATTCTTTCTCTTCCATCTTCCCTCAAGTCTTAGTGAAACCTGGTTTCACTCTGTAACCTCAGCTGTCCTGGAAATTGCTATGTAGACCAGACTGACCTTACCTTGTGCTGATTCTCCTGTGTCTGCCTAAGGAGAGTTAGGATAATTTACTTTCATGCCAAATAAATGTGGTTAAGCTTTTTGCTAAAATAAAATAAGTGCTCTTAATATTCAAAATTGACTGTTTTACTTTTGATTCAGTGAAAATAAGGCGCATTTAAAATAAATAGTGAATTAGTTTGAACTCATGTATTTAATCTATAAAGAAGGACATACCCGTAGCATTCAATTCATATTACTAGGAGCAAATCGTTTTATTCTTTCCAGGACTCAGTAGTCCTCTTTAAATGGATGGTGCTCTGAGGTTTGGTGTTTCTAGGTCACTAGCGATGCATTTGCAGGTGTTTACACAATCCATTGTAGTCATGACACAGTTGTAAGTGAAAGTGAAACCAATGTGCATTGTCTATCCCAGGTCAAAGTCTTGTCTAGAAGTTGTATGTCAGAGGCACAGCGTCAGAAGTTTATATGTATAGTACTCATTAAAATTACATTTTCTCTGAGATTACAGTATAAGATGCTAACTCTTTGATCATGGTTTATAATAAACAGATTTTTAAAATGTTATCAGTTTATGCCAATGAATTCTTGTTTTAGTCCAAATGCTTTTTTCTTTTTACCCACTTAAAAAATACCTCCAGAAATTTCCACGCCATAAAATGGTTTCAATTTTGATTGTATTTCAGGAGCACATTTTTTCTAAGTATAAATATTAATATTATGACCCAGATTTGTTTTACACTTTACAATGTTGCTAAAATCAGGCTTAGATATTAGCATACCTAATTAAAAGGGAATTGGTGCCCTTTTAAATCATTCTAAGTTTTTTCTTTTGTAAATCATATTAAAGATTGTGAGGCAAGCATTCCTTACGCCATAGCACAGACTAGTGGATCTAGATGCTCATAGTGCCATTGGGAGGCTCTGGAGTTGCACAGTTGGATCTTAGCGTTCCACAATGGGCTTCATGCACTCAAATAATTGTTCTACCAACCCACCGGCATAGGTGAAACTAGTTTTCCTTTTGTCTATGTGAGAGATTGTTTGGGATTATCTATTAAATTGATTGTCTATTGATTATGTCATTTAAAGTATACCATTTAAACATCCACCTATTTAATAACTTATACTTTGTGTAATAGTGTAATATTCTAATTTTGTAAGTAAGAACAAGCTGAGAACAAAAAGGGAACCAGATTTAAGTAATGCATTAACACATTATTTTTTATAGGGGAATTATCAATAACACTTTAAATACATGCATTATAATTAAGGGAATCAGGAACTTTTCAGGATGACCTGAATAAAATAAGATAGAATAGCTTAATTATATGAATGTCACTTTTGAATTAAAGAAGAGCAGAATGAAAAGATGTTTTATTTCTTCTCTGACATTTTAAATCCCAATGTGCAGACTTTAATTAAATTTATAATTTTCTCATCTATATTTAAATACTTCATTCCTTTAAAAGTTTGATTCTCATAGCGGATAGAGAGGTGATATACCTTTGTTGAGATGGGACCATTTTGTTCCTATTCGGAAATGGAATATTTCAGAATAATTCCCATTCTGAGTGGAAATGGAAATATGAGTAGATTCTAGGTATTTTTTTTCATTTCACACACACACACACATTGCTTATTTCATAAAATTTGTGGGTTGTAACTTCCTGTTTCTTCCACATAGTTTTAGGGGATATCATTTATTAGAAAATAAGTGTTAATTTTAATGGCAATGTACATGGAATTATTCTTCTGATGCGAGCATCTACATCTTTATGTAGAGATAAGTGCTAAAGAGTGATGTGTCAAAATCATTAGAGTGGTCAGATATGTAGGTACTGTCTCCCAAATACATGTCAAAGTTAATTATTAAGACTATTTTTAGACCTTGCAGAAAATTGATAGGGCAGCTGAGAATGAGTGCGTGAATGAGCTATTTCTCCTCATTGCTGGCCAGGGGGAGAAACTATATTATTTGGAGGTTATGAAGTTTGGGGAAAGTTTTGTTTCTTTCCTCTCTTTAAGAGCTACTCTTCTTTATGCGCACAGGTTCCACTCTGACTGGTGTTCACCTTCAAACTGCGATGAGATCCACGACCGGGTCAAGGACGTCCTGAAATCCCATCAGGCTCACGCAAGGCATATCTGCGTTAGTTCCTAGTGTTTTTTCTTTTTAATAATATAGTTCTTATTTTATTAAATAGGCTCCCCAAACCAGTCAAGGTGCTTACAGGTTGTGATTCTTAGTTATGCGGAAGGAAAATACATTCTCTGAAGGTATTGCTGGGTTTACTAGAAGTCACATAACTAACTTCCTGCTTAGCCAGAGTCATGCAGAATGCCTTTTGATTATTATCTTTATGTATTTTATTACATTTATTTATCTGTTTATTTCTTTAGTGAGTGTGTATGTATGTGTGTGCATGATCACATGCATACATGTACAGTGATACATGTAAGGCAGAGAACCACTTTGGTGGAATCACATCCATCAATTATCTCCTTGAACCATGTGTGTTCTGATTTTGTTCAGGGCAGAGTGAGGTCATCAGGGCTGGGAGTGAGTGCCTTTACTTGCCAAGTCATCTTGGGGACTTAAGAGTTTTTTTTTGTTTCATGTTTTACTATTATACTAGATATTTAACATTGATCTTCTGAACTATAAGAATTTTTAGTCATTATCTTATAAAACATCACAGAAGAATTACTTCATAATAATGATTTCAAAGTTCTCATATTGTTGGAAGTCTTTTTTTGTGACCCAGTGAGAAAATTCCCATCTGGGGAAGGTGTATTTGGTTCTCTACAAATCAGTTCTTAAGCTGACCTACACGTCAATAAATATACAGAAGAGAGAAGAGCAGGTCAGGGTTTAGCTTCATTTTAGGGAAGAAGATTATACAATATTTTCTGAGATAAAGTATACAAATGTGTTTATATTTGTGGTAACTTGGAGTCATAACAGTATAATATTTTTGTGTTAGGTTTTTGGATTTTATTCACTAATCTGAAGCAATCACTTGTCGTAGTTTGTATTTATCAAGTCATTAGTTTTCTTTCACAAAAGTAAAAATATTGCATTTTAATTAGTATTGTTGTAGCTTTTGCTTAGATTAAAATTTATATTTCTTTTTCCTTTTTACCACTTCAATTATTCAATTTTTAAAAACTATTGTGTTTTGGCCTATTGCTCTAACATGCACACAGGACAAATTATTTGTTTGCTGACTTCTCTAATAGTATTGCGATGGGAAATGTTGAGCTTTTTGTATGTTTATTATAACATGTTATTTCTACATTCCCTAATAATTTGCTATACCCTAGAATGTAGTACTATCTAAAAATGTACATTTCTACATTGCTAAAACACAAGAATTCATTGCTGTCTGTAAGGTAGCAATTATCTGTTTTAGGTTCATATCTATCCTGCTCCTCATCATCTAGAAGCAGCGAGAAACAGGCTTTAAATTGGAATCTATAGTATTTCCAGCAGTATCAGATTGAAAGTTTAATCCTACCAAAATATATGTGGTCTGGGTGTGGTGCGAAGGGGCAAACGTAGATGAAGAAGAGTAGAGCAGAGAAATGTGCGGCTCTGACAGAGCGGAAGATTAAGTATTTGAAAGCTAATGAGCTTTAGAACCCATGATGTAATGACTTCTCTTCTTTTTGGTGCTGAGTCCTGTGCACACACCAGGCAGATGCTCTGCCAGGGAGCTGCGTTCCCAGGCCATTTGTTGTTAACTTTTAAAATGTTTTATTTCTATTTTATGTAAGAGCATTTTGCCTGAATGTATGCATTTATATCATGTATGTGTCTGGTGCCCACAGAGAGCAGGAAGGGGCACTGAATACCCTGGAACTGGAGTTCCAGAGGGTTGTAAGCCACTGTTTGGGTGCTGGGAACTGAACTCGGCTCTCTCTGAGAGGAGCAAGTGTTTTAAGTGTTGAGCCATCTCTCCAGCTAATTTTTGGTGTCTTAAAGCCCCAGCATACTTTTAAAAACCAAATATTGACAAGCATATTCTAAAAGACACATAGAAAAGAGAACTTATAAAATCAGAAGAAGAATCAATAATATGACTCAGAATATAAAGGTGCTTGCTGCCAAACTGATGACCCGACTTTGCTCCCTAAGAACTCATATAGTTGAAGGTGACAACCTATTCCAGACATGTGTTGTGGCACATGTGTACATGAGCGCACATGTACACACATAGGCACATGCATACGTGCATTTAAATTATTTTTAACAATCTTGCACATGTATACAATGAAATATGGTCATATCTGCCTCTTATTTCCCTCTCTTACCACTATCACATGTCTCCAGCATAACTCCTTCCAATCTCTTGTCTATGCCTTAAAAAAATAACTCACTAAGTCTACTTTTGTGTGTGCTCTGCATTGGAGCATGGGAAACCTTCTTGTGGCTACATCTTCAAAGAATATTGATTCCCCAACAACTCTCCATGACCAATGAAAAATTTTTCTGAAAAGAACAAATGTGTAAGCCTTGCCATCTGGCCTCGGCAGTTTGCTGTGTTGAGGACAGTGTAGCATTCACTAAAGCCACAGACATCAAATGAGTAGAACAGAGGTCCCACAAATTGACCCACACAAATGCTATCGCTGGTATGTGAAAAAGGTGCAAAACCAATTCAGTGGAGCCCCCGGAAGTTCTTGTCCCTGCTCCCCAGTGTTGAGATTACAGGTGTGCCACCACTCCTGGTGTTGCTTACACTGGTAGTGGGGTTGAACTTGTGTCCTCTGGCTATTAAGGCAGGCAGTCTCCCCACCCAATGCCTTGTATTTTTGTCTTTGGAACAAATGGTTCTGTGTGAAAATAAAACCAAAGCAACCCAACAGCAACAAAAAAGAAAGCTCCCTTGGTCCATGTTTCACAACAGATAAAAGGACCTTATTATTACAGCACCTTCAAAGGAAAGCATGGAGAAAATATGGACAGTTCAAATTTGGCAAGGAATTTTTTTGACATGACACAATCCATACCAGATAAAAGCAAATTAAATTTGATCTCATAAAGTTTATAGATGTTTGCCTCATGAACGGCACTGCTAGAAGAATGGAAAGCCTTAGTCTGGGTGAAAAAAATTTCAACAGGGCCTGGATTTGATCCCCAGACCCATGAGGTGTGGAGTGGAGGAGCAGGGACTAGTCCAAGCTCACATCACAAGTGATCATCATGTTCTCTTTAGTGTCTTGTGGCGTGAAGGGTTCTCGGTGATGTTGTGACCTCAGTCTAACTTAAGAAAAAACATCTGTACTGAAAGACTGCTTTTAAAACATGCACGCGCTGGGTTAGAGAGTGGCTCAACAGGCTAGTCTCACAACCCAAATATAAACTACCCGAGCAATATTCTTACAATTGGCAAGTAATTGGTCATAGATAAGGAGACATGCTGACTAAATGCTATGGGTATTCTGTACTGAACCCTGTAAGAGCAGAAGGGCATTGTCGAGAAAACTAGAGATTTAAATACAGTGTGTCGGTGCTGTGCTGATGAGAGAGTCGTAGCTTTGCTGGTTATCTCAGATGTGCACGCGAAGAGACCCTTATTGAAAGAGGGCACTTCTGTGTATGTTTCTATATCCTTTTTGCAACTTTTCAGTGATTTTAAAATTGTGTTCCAAATTTTAAGCAGTAAAACGTTATTGAGAGTTTCATTTCAGTCCTCTCAATTTTAGCAAGAGTTGGTGTGATTCCAGGTTTCCTTTCCTCTCACAAGAAGGAAATTCTTCTGCTTGCTCAGCATGGAACTCGCTCACTTTCTTCTCCTTTGGCAGGATTTCTGCTTTAGTGCCTCCCTCATTCTGCAATTTCCAGTGCTCATCATGGAGGGGACAGTAAGCTCCTTGTTGCACCCATGGAGTCTCACTGCAGTTTGCTTCCTAGGTCTTTAATTTTGTCTGTCTAGCACAGGGGTTCTGTCCTCCAGAGGTGGAACTGTTGAGCAAAGCAGAGAGTCTTGGCTTTTGTTCTGTGCTCAAAAGCCACAGATGCTCCCAGCAGAAAGCCGGCTGTGGACCATGATTAGTTCATCTCTTCGGGGTGAGCTCCTCACCGCAATTCACGTTGTTTGAGCAGCTGTCTGATGCTTTTAAGTAGCAGAAGAGTTAATGTAGTCAGTCTACTTCATCCTCCTATTGGGAAGTAGGAGACAATCACTTTACTTTTTAAAATTAATTTTTTATTTGCCTCTGGCTTGACTTACTGCGATGTAAAATAATGTTGCTCATGTTGGCTTATGCTAGGCGCTAACTTCAATAGAGTCCAATAGCAAATGGAGCACAAACTTATAATTAGGCAACGTTTCCTGCCCACGTTCATTCATAAAGCGTCCTCTCCCCGAGCGGCTGTGTGCTCTGCACAGCACTGTACAAAGCTCAGAGGCTTTTCTCGTGAAATCACATTTTCTTCCTGTAAGGAGCATAGAGTATTTTAATAAACCACCGAATGAATATGGAACAGTAAAAAAACAGTGTGCTACAGCATGCAGTTAAGTGTTTGAATAAGAAGCATAATCATGGATTATTTTACTCTCAGAGAAAAACTGAAATTGGCAAACAGAAAGTAATATTTATTAGAGGCTAGGCGCTGTGCCTACGTTAGTCTATTTTTCCTTTCAGGAATCTTGTAAATCATTATTAGGCAATATGTAGTATTTCAAAGAAAGGAAGCTGACACTCAGGAAGATTAGTGACATGGATAAGGTTACACAGCCACTGTAGATGCTTTTAACCAGGATTTGAATTCAGGAGACATCCTTAATTTTGACTACTCCATTAGTTGGTGATGAGTTCTAAGTACAGCCATATACACATGAGCCCAGAGATGTGGTTACACTTAAGCACATGAAAATATATTCCATCAGGAGTCATCGATGTGTACATGCTCAGGAAGTCAGTGTGATCACAGCAGACATGGCTGCCGATTGCTTGTTGTATCAGCATTTTCTCCCCCGTTTTTGGTAAGGAAATTAGGTTGGTAACAGTGAGTGGGATGTTGGTTTAAGGTAAGAATTAGAGTTTTGAATGAGACCTACCAAAGCAGTGTGATGGAGGAATCAATTGGAAAAGATGTGTGATTTGCCAGGAAAGATTGCAGTTTGGATCTGATAGTCTGAAATTCAAATACCTATTGAGTTGGAATTTATTGTATCACCACTTCATGCCAGGCACTGAACCAAGTGATATTTTATGCCAACTTTGAAAAGAGACTTTTGTCAAAGATATTTCTATAATTCCTTCATAGATGCTATAGGTTTTTGTATATTTAGTATATGTAACATGTTTAGAAGGAAAGCCATGTGCATTAAGAATTTAGTAAACCTTGTTCTTTAAAATCATACACCTCCTAACTGGTCTGCAACTTCCAGTGCTGCATAAACTCAGGCCCTCTGGAACCCAGCAGTGTGAAGCAGTGATGTTCCCCAGATGGGCCAAACCCTGCCGTTGCCTCTGCATTCTCTCATTTGACACCTATGTCCCCTCCCCTCTATACCCAAAGGAAGCCTGAAGTAGAGGCTAAAAGAGATAAATGTATAGCTGGAGAGTTGGCTCAATGGCCAAGAGAACTTGTTGCTCTTGAAGATGACCTGGGTTCAGTTCTCAGCACCCACATCATGGTTAACATCCATTCGTAACTCCTGTTCCAGGGTGGATCCAATGCCTTCTTTTGACCTCCAAGGGTACCAGACACACACATACCAAATATACGTGCAGGCAAGTAAAACATGCACATATGATAAGTCTTAAAATCATTGGGAAGGGGCAATGGATGAAGAGAGAGAAGAGGGAGAGAGAGAGAGAGATCTCCAAGGTAAAGTGTAAATCTCCAGAAGATCCACAATGCTGTCTGCTAACCCTGAGCCTTCAAGGAGGAGCTAAAGCCACAAAAGGCCTTGAACTAAGTGCAAAGAAGGGAGGAAAGATTCCTGAAGAGAGGAAAGAAAAAATTCCCACAGAACACAGAGCTGCCGAAACAGAGCAGGCACAGACAGCTGGAGTACTGCAGATGCCAAGGGGAAGGTGCAGATTTTATAGCTGAACTCATACACGGTGCAAATTGAAACACTGTTTTATCAAGCTTTATAAAGATGCAGAATTTGGTGTTTTAAAGCTCTTTTAGCCCAGAGAACATTTCATTCATTATTTTGGAAGGATGGCATATGTCACTAAGAGAATGTCTCCCAAGCCTGCCCGATATGGGGAAAATACCTTTCCCTGGTTGTTTTTAAAGTCTCCCAGATTTCCCTGAAAGTGCTCCATTAGCTTGATTGTTTAAGTTTTTGTTGTTGTTGTTTTGTTTTTTATTTTTTATTCTTTTGGTTTTTCGAGACAGGATTTTTCCAAAGCTTTGGACCCTGTCATGGAATTAGCTCTTTAGACCAGGCTGGCCTTGAGTTCACAGAAATCCACCCACCTCTGCCTCCTGAGTGCTGGATTTAAAGGCAGGTGCCACCACCACCTGGCAATTGTTTAAGCTTTGATGCTGTTTCTACATTTGGTTCATCATACTTTTAAGCTTTCTATTGTAAGTTTTTCTTTACCCCTGAGTTACTTAAGAATATGTTTGAGTACCAAGCTCTCTTTAAAAGTAGAGGCATAGAGGTGGTTTTTGTTTTGAGAAAGGTTATCTCGGTGTAACAATCTTGGTTGTCCTGGAACTCACTTTGTAGACCAGGCTGGCCCCAAACTCGGAGATCTGCCTGACTCTGCCTCCCAAGTGCTAGGATTAAAGGCGTGCACCACTACTGCCCGGTGAGTCGTCCTTTTTGTACATTTTTAAAAAGTTTTATGTATGTGTGCATGCGAGTGCATGTGAGTGTGAGTGTGAGTGCGTGTGAGTGCACATGAGTGTGAGTGCATGTGTGTGCACGAGAGTGCGAGTGCATGTGAGTGTGAGGTCATTGTTGGGGGGGTATGCATGGAGATCAGAAGACAGGTAGCAAGCTCTGGTTCTCCTTCCACCATGTTAGTTCCCAGGATCAACCCAGGCCTTCAGGCTTGACAGCAGGTCCATTTCTCAGTGAGCCATCCTATTGCCCTCACTTCCCTTGCTATCGCATGCTGTGCTAACCCATTTTCACAGCCGGCACATTTGAAGCACCATCCTTTATCAGTATCTTTGCAGCAGGAGTACCTCTCTAGGTGTAGCCTGACTTTCCTGCTGCAGCTCCGCAGTCACCCCCACCTTCTCTGTGGTCAGTACTTATGTGATCATCGTTCACTTGAGTATGCCCTGTAGTGTGGCCTCCCTGGAGGTGAAGTAACCCGTGCGCGTTTGCCCACCTTCTGTGGAAGTCCATTTATTTTATGTCATTTTCAGGACACTTTATGTTTGTAGAAGGTCAAGTTGGTGCTTTTCTTTTTAGCATAATATCCTCTTTCTCTCTCCTCTGTCCTCCCTCCTCTCTTCCTTCCCTCCTCCCCACTCTCTCCTTCCCAGTCTTCTTCCCTCCCTCATTACATTGCCAAGACATATTAAGTGGATTACAAAGCTATACGAATTTTCTATTTTCAGTGGCACTGACCAGATTTGAACAGGAAAAAAAACCCTTTCTTTTATTCTCTAGTTATTACAGTCTTAGGTCATGGGCTTGTTCCTTTAAGATGATGGTCACTAGCTGTCCAAGCCAACAGTGTAAAGGCCCTTCTTTGGGACTACTGTCATTTGTTTAACTTTAAATTATTCCTCTTAATAAGCTATCTTCCATTTTTTATGTTCATGTTTATGGGTGTTTTACCTGCATGTTAGTCTGTGCACATGCCTGGTGCCCTTGGATGCCAGAATTGGGTACTGGGTTCACTGAAACTGGAATTAGAGACAGTTTTGAGCTGCTGAATAGGTCCTGGGAATAAAACCCGAGTTCTCTGGATGAACAGCAAGTATTCTTTAACTGCCAGGTCTCTCCTTCCCGTTAGGACCCCATCGTGTTGTTTCTTTTAATGCTCTCCCACCACAAGGACTGACCATAGTGCCCTCAGTGGTGGACTTACAACTTACTCCTGGAGGGTCCTTTTGTGTGAGCTACTTCCCATTAAGACCCCCTCATGTTGTTTTTGGCCAGGGTGGGAACCTCTTTAGGCTGTTCTCCAAGTCTTTTAAGCTCATCTGGAGTATTTCCTTACTCATTTCTCAAGGGCACAAACAATGGTTGGAGTAATGGTATAACACCCAAGTCCTTACTGATTTTGTTAGTAAAATACTCTCAGGAAAAAAAAATCAAGCTATTACCAAAGAAGAAATTGTTGAGAATAGTTCATTTTCTTATAAGTGTATTCCACATTTTCTCGTTCTCCATTTTTTTCATGGTTTTGGTGTTCTGTGTGTTCTTCAGGTATGTTCCAGAAAATGCTAAACACTCTCCTTTGTTATCCTCATTTTGAGTGCCAAGTGTAAATATTAGGTTTCACAACTTAGTTTTATTTTGGTGTCTTTTCCAGTCATTTTAGTTGCCTAACGTGCTTTAACAGATGCCTACAGACAGATTCACTGGGTCGGTGTGAGTTCTAATACTTTTATCTTCAGCCTTTATGCCACTGATTTGTCTAGGTGTAAAATGCTTTGGTTACTTTTAAAACATGATTATCTCCACAGAGAATCCTATTAAATTTGCTGAGAAGAGTTTACCCCTTGTATTTTTTTAAAAAAAATTCAGTGTGTGTGTGTGCACATGTGTGTTTCTTTAAAGTTTATTAATCATACTCAAATACGTTGTGGCTTTGCTTACTGTGAATGATTTGATGGTTTTTAAGTATATCTTAAATTGTTGTGAATATGTTTTATTTCTTTAGTATTAGTTCTGTTGTCTGGTCTTTGACTTCTCCAGGAACTTCTGTTACTGTATATTGGGTCTAGTTTGTACATATGCTGCTTAGCTTTTGCCGACTTAACACAAAATCAAGGCTTCTCTGAGAAGGAGGAATCTCAGCTGAGGCATTTCTCATCAGATTGGCCTGAACATGTCTGTAAGGGCATTTTGGGGGTGCTAATTGATGTGGGAGCACCCAGCCTACTGCGGGCTGCAAATTTCTGTCTTGGCTTCCATCAAGGACAGACTGCAACCTGTACAGCAAACAAACTCTTTCCTCTCCAAGTTGTTTTTGGTCAGTGTTTTAACCCGGCAAAAGAGAAGCAACATGGGACACAAACTGATAGCGGAGAAGGGGATTTTGCTGTAATGGACGTGATCACGTGATGCTTTTGCTTTGGTCTATTTTGTGGGAGGGAGGGAGAGGATTTTGAAGAGCTGGATTCTGAAAACAATTGAGTGGTCCAAACTTAATGAACTGATGTGGTAACTTAGAAGATTATGCTGAGAGAAATGGAGGCCTGGCTTGTGATCTTTCAGAGGAAATATATTGGGCTGATTGTGTGATATTTTGAATAAGAAATTGAGGAAGTAAAATCTTTGTTTTAATGGTGGGACAATTGATGCTAGTGAGCTGGGCCTAAAAGATTATAACTAGCTGTGATTTTAGAAAGAGCCTAGCATCGCTGATGTCAAATCATCTAGGAACCTTTCCTCAGAGTCAGTGCACAGAACCTGTGGTCCAGAGGGGACCAAGGCTGCATGTCAAGCCGACAGCTGAACTTGAGTCTCCCACCTGCTACTGGTTTTGAAGGAAGGCATGAAAGGTCTCGGAGAGCAGCTTGACACACTGACAGGGTCAGTGTCTCTTCCAAAGGCCAGAAGGCCAGTAGGGATGGTGCGGCCTCAGTTGCACTGCAGACCCAGGATTGAAAGGATGCTGTCTAGCTTTTTGTTTTGTGTCCTTTTTCTCTTTATTTAACTCATGATCTTGCTTTGTGAAATCATTTTTCCTAAGCTTTGTGGACCTCACGCATGCTTGGTAAGCACTCTACCACCTACATTTTTACCAATACTTTTCTGAGTCTTTAGAAGCAAAATACAATTCAGTGTAATTTGTAAAACGTATACTTTGAGAATATCTTTTTTAAAATTATTTTTTTCTTCAAATATGCACAGAATGGTTTCTGGAATCTCCTGGCTCTTTCTCTTCCCATTTGCATAGACTTTTTTTTTCTTTCCTTGTATTTCTCTGTTTAATTTGGATTCTGTTCCCAGGTGTTATTTTACTGTGTGGTTTATGGAGAAAAGCAATTTTGACTGGTAGTTTGGAGAGTTAATAGACTCCAGGTGGTTCTAGCTCCTATGGAATTTCCTGTAAACTATTTGTGTTCACCACAAGGGAAGTTGAAAGCATCTGCTTAGTGACTGTCCTTAAGCGGATGCACTGAGCTTCTGAGACTGGTGGCATTACCAGGGGGACGCCCTGTGGTTTGCCCCTGCACGTTCTTCCATAGATTGTACACCAGCCTCCTTTGTTAATTAGGTCCACACTAATGAGCTGTCTGTCACTTCATTTCATTGTACATGTTTTCTGAGGATTTTTGGTACTGCTATTTGGGTAGTTTTGCATTTTTATCTCATTATTAAGTAGTTTAATCCTTTGTGCAATAGAATGAATATAAGCAAAGTGTGCATGTATAAAACAGCATCCAGGTCAGTTGCAACATTATTGGTACCCACAATTATCCCGGGTAATGCCTTATGGGCCTTCTTTCCACAGATGCCACAGCATTCTAATATATGATAACATGTAGATTAGTTTGATGAGGTTTTAAACATTCAAAATTACATAGTATTATGATTTCATGTCTGGTTTCTTTAGTGGATCAGTGTGTGTGTGTGTGTGTGTGTGTGTGTATAACATGCCTCCTTTAACTTTTTCTGTGTAGAGAGATTCAGCAAATTATGTTCCACAAACAAATTCTTGGAATCTTGATTGTATATTATCTATGGCCACAATAATAGAAGTGAGAATTGACATTTTACAAAAGATACCACATCAGTCTACTGTATCTCTAACTTGAGGCTAATGTACACATACACAATGTTGTGTGTGTCCTTTGGTGCACACACACTAATTTGAAATGTAACTAAGGACTTGAGGGGGACAAGAAATTTGGGTATTCATGTGTTGGATACAGTATTACATGTATATTCATATGTATAAAAGTACATGCACATGTATTTAATATGTAGAAAGAGAGAGAAAAATGAGAAGACAGGGGAGAGGAGAAGAGATGGGAAGGGAGGTATCTTGGGGATGAGATACACTTGACATGAACTTCATTTGTGTTCCAAATACACTTAATATACCAAACACCTAAAGATTATTATATAAAAGAATTTAAGTACTTTTAAAATCTTGACCCCTATTTTGATTTGATCCATTTTATGAGGTCACTCTGGAATTTTCCATTTTTAATGTCTTTTTTGACACTCAAATAATTTGAATATTGAAGCATTTTGAATTTGTATTAGGGATACTTAATTTACAGTGCTTTTTGATTCTGAATTCCTAAGATTTTCTTATCCATTTTTTAAAAGACGTGAGGATAGGTGTTAAGCCAGCTCAGCATGCTCATTCAGGACATATTAGAAGTTCTAGTCTACTGTCTCTTAAAGTATGCCTTAGGAGTAGTCCTTCATTTTTACTGTTTGAATGTTGAACTATACTTTTAGATCTTTTGAGTCTGCTTCACAAGTATCTTGAAATTTTTTTAAGTTTCAATATTAATATTTTAGGTTTTATATATGAGTGCTTGTCTGCATTTATGTCTGTACCATTGTGTGCCGATGCCAGGAACTGGAGTTTCCGATATTTCTGAACCACTGTGTGTGCGTGGAGAACTAAACCTGGGTCCTCGTTTGTCTCTACTGGTTCCCTCACTGTCAGGCCAGGGGTAGTGGGCTCCCATTAGCTCAGGTGAGCTGTTTTAGTGGGTGTCCTCATCATGGTCTTGACCTCTTTTCTCGTATTCTCACTCCTCCCTCTCTTTGACTGGACTTTGTGAACTCAGCCCCATGCTCCACTGTGGATCTCTGTATCTGCTTCCATCAGTTGATGGATGTAGGTTCTATGATGCCATTTAAGATAGTCATCAATCTGACTGCAGCAGCCCTGAATTCTTTGTCTGTACTTATCGTTCTGCTCGTTTTTATTATGACTATTTATTTTGAAACTTAATTAATTTTGTTTATTTCTAATTCTAATGTGCTACTATTAGCCCTGCCTATCAAGTTACTTATTTCAGTGACTATAGTGTTAGTTCTAAAATCTTTTATTCATCTTCATGGGCTCATTTCTGAAATTCTTTAAATATATGTCCAGTTGTCCAACTTTTCATTAATTTTCTTGATCATATCATATCAATCACAATAATATAAAGTGCTTAATCCCTAAAATCCAGTATTTTGAGTGTGCTTGTATTTGTATCTTTGTCTTTTTGACTTTTTTTTTTTTTTTTTTTTTTTTTTTTTTTTTTTGTGGTGATGGTGTCCTGGCTCTAGAGACTTCAAGTACAGCCTTCGGGCCTTTACCAATAAATGGAGGGAGGCATTTCTTTCCTGTTTGCTAGACGTGGTGAACTGACCTTTGACCATTTGAAAGAAATACATACCCAGAGGATACTTGACTTCAGAGAACAGAAGGCTTCGTTCTGTGCATTTCCACATCAGGACACTATTTACATGGCATTGTTTCAGCCAGGGTCTCCCTGCAGATGTGATGATGGGCCACAGAGAGTATTTCTTCTGGTGATTTTAAGTATATACACTATATCGATGCATTTCCCAAGATAATGCTAAGTGACACGTGACTATATTTGAGTCCCCCGTCTCTGTTTATTGTGACCCCTTTTGCATGGCTACGTTAGTACTTTCCATCTTCTCTGTTCTGCAGCTACTCTGACTGAGGCCATTCTGGCTGCTCACCATCCTTTTCAGGACTCCAGTGCCCATCTGCTTTCTATCAATCTCTCTAGTGATTGTTTCTTTTTAGGTACCATGATTGTAGAGCAGGGTCTCTTTGCTCTTCAGACATGTTGGGTTAGCCCATTTGTCACCAGCCTGCCCAGCTTCAGAAGTTAGCAAATACATTCACATTGTATGCGTGAGGACTTTCTAGGCTTCCGTTTTAATTCTTGATGCTTGTGGGATGCATAAAACATTCTGCTTATTTTTCCCATCCGTAGAAATTAGTGTCTGTTTCCTTAGCCAGGGCTGGATTTTCATCTTAGCTAACCAGTGTCTGCAGTCTGTAAACAGCTTCAGTGGGAACACTGAGTGTCAGCAGTACTATCAGGGATGTGTTTCTGGCGTTTGTGGTGCCCTTGACCTGGTAGATGATCCCCATCTCTAAACACTTTTAGACTGTGGGAAACTGCCCTCTGGATTCCAGATGTTTCGGCTAAGATTAATGCCTGATGTCCCAGGAAAGTTTGTGAGTCAATACATGCCATGGTTTGGAAAATGGTTGGATTTATGAGATGTTACAGAATTTAAATTTTATCTTGTACTCTTGCACAGTCATGAAAAGCCTCTGTGGTTTCTCTGTGCCTAGCCCTGACCTTCCTTCAATCATTAGCTGTGGTTCGCAGCCTCTAGTCCGTGCAGCAGTCTTCCAATCCTTAACGAATAATAGAGGCATACTCAGAGGCCATTTTCGAAAGGATTGCCCCTCTGATAGCTGAACATCTGTAGTCTTTATTAGGTTTGCTCTTAATACCGTAAAAAGTATTTATTTTTTCAGCTTTCTAGTTTACAATAAATTATCCCATCCAGCCTCAAAGTAATTTCTGTTTGTTTTTACGAGGGAGTTTGTGTTGCTGTGTTTACTTTCTATTGCTACCACATATTATCATAACTTCATTGGCTCATATTGGTCATATTTTGGGGATTAGAGGTCTGGCAAAGGGCTATACACAGGTAAATTCTAAGTAACTCTTCTATGCTCATCTCCCTTCCCCATCTCAGTCATAGGCGCTCTATCTGTAAATGATCTTTCTGAGCACTCTTTCTTTAGATCCATCTGGCTGTGTGTATATACATGCATGATTTTTCCAGATGAGAACTGTGTGGTAATGAGGTCTGTTTGGTTTCTTGGGTCATAATTTCCCATTGTGCCATCCTTGATCCAGATGGACAGTGTTCTATGTTAGTGCTGCCAGTAATGTGTTCTTACACTCCCTAAGACAACCCTCCCACTTATTTCTTCACTTCTTAGTCTTTCTCATTTGTTTGAATGCCCATCAAGAAAAAAACCCAATGGAAAATTTGAAAATAAATGATTAAATGCTTATCATTTTGGTATTAACTAAAAGAAAACTATTTTAATAACCAACAAAAATCTTAAAGAGAAGAGAAAGTGTCAATAGAAATACATGGAATTATTCATAATGGTAAGGTCTAACAGTCTTGCCAGCTAAAATTGTATGTACATCTTCCAAAATGCTTTAACTTGTTTATTATTCACAGACATTTTGACAATGAATGTGTCCTTTGCAGTATCACATCATCAGCAAATTAAAAAAAAGTATATTTTCTTCACAGTCTGTGTTGGTATGTTTTTTTACCTGAAGTAGATGGGCCCATATTCTATTAATACTATTCCCTGTGTGTTTCTGTTACCTGCTCTTTTCACCTGTGTTTGTGCTGATTAAGGAGTGAGCAGTGATGGACAATACTTAATATCACATTACAGAAAACACATGTCAACTTACTAAGACAAGGCAGTTTGAAAAACTAACTCAGATGACCCCATTTCCAATTCCCCTGTGGGTATCTAGTAGAAGTTAAGAATGGGAACTTTGGCTATGTATGTTTATATCAATTGACTCACATTTCTGGTTTTATTGTGGATTTTTTTTGGCTTATCATTATCAGTAAATCATTTTCTTTGTAAGTCATGAGTGCATGCTTACATCTGTGTAATTTTTGAAGGCATTAGTGCTTATTTCTCAGAAGGCAAAAATAATCTTTTTGAAGTTCATATAAAATATATATATATGCCTTTATTAGTTTAAATATCTTGATACATCCACTACAATTTATTCCTTTTTCATAAAATATTTACTGAATGTCTAGTCTTTGCTAACCAGTACTAACCAAATTATAATAAAAATAATGTGCTCTTTTGAAAATATACATGCAATAATATTATGCAGATTGAGCAGGTTATATTTAGGAATATTTATGCCTCTACATATTTGCATGTAGCAATAATTAATGAAAAAAGGACATGAATTTGAAAGAGAGGAAGGTGGAGTATGTGGGAGGACCTGGGAGGGGGGAAAGGGAAATGATATAATTCCCAAATAGGAGAAATAGTTTCTAAAATGTTATTGAGAGCTAATGCATCCTCGACAGTTTGTTTCTGTCCTCAGAATCTAAGCACTCGACTCTTGATTCAGTCTCTTACAGTGAGGATGGAAAGGAACCTTTCCCACAGAATCCTAACTACCGTATTGGAAGCAATGAGAAAATTAGTTACTGGAAATCTTTTCATTTTTCAGGATGAGAGAGACCCAGAGAAAGAAGAAGAACTGGAACTGAAAAGAGGCCTTTTATATAGAGACTCTGCCTATGACAGTGACCCTGAATATAGGTATGGATTTGCTTCTGTATGTGGAGATCTTTCTCATAGACAGCGTAAAAATGACACATTTATCTTTTTTCTAGATTTTAATCTTAATTTCATTCTTCTAACTATAGGTATGTGTATCTGTATGTGGATATGTGGATGTGAGTGCAGATGCCGGTGGAGCTTGGAGACAAGGGATCTCCCTGGAGCTGGAGTTAGAGGCTGTGAGCCATTGTTGATGCTGAGAACTGATTAAACTTGAGTCCTCTGAGGGAAGAGTAGCACTCTTACCCACTGAGTCATCTCTCCAGCCCTGTTACATTTTTTTTTTGTTACTGAAGCTTTTTGATAATAAAACAAAAACAAAAAACAAACACAAACCAGGCAGTGGTGGCACATGCCTTTAACCCCAGCTCTCAGGAGGCAGAGGCAGAGCCTGGTGGATCTTTGTGAGTTCAAGGCCAACCTGGTCTACAAGAGCTAGTTCCAGGACCCAGGACAGCTAGGACTGTAACACAGAGAAATCCCGTCTCAAAAAAAAGCACACAGACAGACAGACAGACAGACACACACACACACACACGTACACACACACATAAAAGATAGGGGGATACTTAGTGCTTGTAGAGCAAGTGTGAGACCTGAGCTTCCAGGTCCCAGCACCCATGCTTGGGGTGGAAAACAGAAACATTGGTGCAGTTGTGTTTGTTTATCCAGCACTGTGGAAGCAGAGACAGAGGGTCCCTGGGGCTTGTTGACCGGGGAGTGTGACTGAATTGGCGAACTCCAGATTGTGTGAGACCCTGTCTCAAAAAATAAGGTGTAGAATAACTGAGAAAGACAGCAAACATTGACTTCCTCCTCTATGTACACATGCACATGTGTGCGCATGTGTGTGCGCCCCCCACATAAACAGCCAGCTCACAATGATGTGTTTTCTCCTGTTTAGAATTTATTTGACTGCCCAGCAAATCCATATATTTTATGACACATTTATTCTAAACTAAAAGTACTTTCCATAATTAGATAAGTAAATCTTTTCAAATAATGTAAGAAAAAATCTGTTCTTCGAAAATTTCAGGGACATTAATAAAAATATTTTTGAAAGCTTATGCTAGCAGATTTCATTTGAAAATTCTATTCTAATGACCATGAGATGTAGAATTAAAGACTGTGAATCATGGGTAGCTACTGCCGTTCTGCTATACCATGGAGTACTGTATTAGTTTTTCACCAAGAAATTTCTTAGAGACTTATATAGATGCTCCATGAAGTGGAATTTATTTTTTTCTAGCAGAGTTTGCACGAAAATGGTCACCTTGGCTGGAACCTCTATGGCCATGGGAGGGCCTAGCGTGAGTGTGAGTCTCTGCCTCCCAATCAGGAGGCAGCTTGGGCCTCTTATAAAAGTGGGTTGACTATTATAGATGAATTTGAAAGAGAAACAGTGAAAAAAGAAAAAGGTTCAGAGAGCACACAATTTATGCAAAGTTCTTTTCTTTGTTATTCTTTCTTAAAAAGTCTCTTCCCTAGATTGCTGTACCAACTAGTGTTTTGCAAACTTGTTACACACTAGAGTCACTCAAGAGGAGGGAACCTCAATTGAGAAGATGCCTCTGTAAGATTAGCCTGTAGGCAGGCCTGTGGAATGTTTTCTTAATTAGTGATTGATGGGGGAGCACCCAGCATACTCTTTGTGAGAGGTGCTTCTCCTGGGCTGATGGTCCTGGTGTGTATGAAAAAAAAAGTCTGAGCAAGCCAGTAAGCAGCACTCCTCTGCTTCATTCAGCTCCTGACCCCAGGTTCCTTCCCTGTTGAGTTTCTGCCTTGACTTCCATCACTGATGGACTGTTACTGGAAGTGTAAAATGAAATAAACCCTTTCCTCTGCAGTGTGTTTCAGTTATGGTCATTATCACAGCAATAGAAACTCTATCAGTTTAGGGGGATAAATCAATATAAGAGATCAGTTTGACACTAGAAAGGGTCTGACCTTTTTAAACAAATAATCATTGCCTGTGTTGTTTCTTCGAAATTCCCACCTGATTACTGTTTCTACAGATTTTCACCTGATAACTCCAAAGGTTGTGGTTTCTAAATGGAGATGAAACCCAAAATGTGCATTAATAAATGCCTGGATGGTTCTAATACAGGGAGTGTGAAGACAACACTTTGCCAAACACTGCTCTTGACTTGGGGTTCACCACTGTGATTCTTTTTCTTGTTCATCAGTGTTAATGATTAACACTTTGTGTTAATCCACTGTTGTGCTAATCCTTGGAAGCTTTAAATAAGAGAGTTGAGCAGCTACTGAAAAAGCTCTGTGCTCATTTTTGGTGTCCCTTTACAGTACTCAGCATTTATGCACATCTTTGGGCCAGCAGGATGGGATGGGCAGGCCTTTAGAATTAGTTAAAGGATAGTTTTGAACATTTTGCCCTGGAAGCTTCCCGTCAAATGATCAGGGTGTTTCCAATTCATGTGCTTCCTGTTAAGTGGGATTGAGAGGCAGGTACCTTCTCACGGCAAGTCATGAAAGATTTTCTTTTTGGAAAAACGTTTTTGTGAATCCTTTTCTCAGAGGGGAAGAGTAAGTGACTCATAAGTAACTAATCTTCAGTACGCTCACATGCACAGATTTCTAGCTAATGCTTGAAAGGATGGCAACACAGCATCTTTTCCTCCGTGTGTTGATTGTGTTTAAGAGAACGATGCCTTTTAGTGCCGCCTGAAATGTGGTTCGTATTAGTAGCATTATCCTCTTCAGCACAGGGAGCCAGAGTCTCAAGGTCCCACCTTGAGTTGTATTCTACTGGGAACTTGGTGAGTGCCCCAGTAGCCTGAATTACACTGAAAACTCCTATTAAACTGAGACAAGCGTTTCCAAATCTTATTGGTACATGCAGTGGTGTGTAAGACTCACCTTTAAAGTGGCCTCTCTTATTATTTTAGTAATGGCCAGGAGTCATATATTAGGGTAAAATCTGATAGATCCACAGAGCAACAGAAAAATGACCAACATTCTCTACTTTCCACACATTTTTGTCGAAAGGGCAGCAGCACATCTCCTTTGGCCCCTCCTCCTTCTTCTTGTGTGTCCATCTATCTCGTGAGTCCACGAGAAAACTCTACTGGCCCCTCCAGCCAGCTGAATGTGGACCCTGCCCTCTGAACCAAGGCCAGACTCCCTTGGCAGTCTTGTAGCAACAACACAAACAAATCTCCTGCAGCATACCTTTGCATAGTATCTTTAAAGCAGTGTTACCAGATCATAATATAAGTCCTCTCTGTTATTTGTTCTAAAGCCCAAGACGGAACCTTTTTCCTTCCTACCATCCATCCAACCATCCATCCATCCACCTAGCCAGTCAGTCAGCCTCTGAAGCATGTACCACATGCTCAGAACTTTTCTGCCTGTTTTATTTGTGGAGGATTTTGCTTGATAGAAACCATTATTGAGTTTTATGACAAGAAACTTCTATCTTACTATCTAAAATACATATAATCATACAAACTCTAATATTACAACTTCAAAGTGCTAAGCATACTAACATAAAATATTTCTCAATTCTGGTTTGTTACATTATGTTTTATTACTTATATAATATATTACTTTTCTGTTCCTGTGATAAACAACACAATCAGGGTAACTTTTAGAAGAAAGAATTTATTTGGGCTCATGGTTCCAGTGGTCCGGGTCATCATGGTTGGGAAGCATGGCGGCAATAGGCAGGCATGGCAGCCGGAGCAGGAAATGAGTACTGACATCCTCAAGCATGACGTGTAGAGAGGGCAGACTGGATGTAGCCAGACAGCGCTCTCAAAGCTCACCCTGGGTGGCACACTTCCTCCAGTCAGCCTGTACCATCCAAATCTCCCCAAACAGTACACCAGCTGGAGACCAAGTATTCATTGTTGTATGGTGGACACTTCTCATTCAAACCACATGCTCCTTAAAATTACTATTGTTTGCTTAATCTTCAGAGCTCCATTTTATATAAATGTATTTTATGTGTATGTGTATATATAATTATGTTTATTTTATCTGAAGGCTGTTCATGAGAACCCAGTCATTAGCTACTTGCCTGACCTTCATTTGAACTGCCAACACATACACACACACACACACACACACACACACACACACATTACTTTCCAGGCCTCAAATGGTTTGCATCCTTTTTCTAAATTAAACACCACTAATTTCTTTTTGTTTCCTAATCCATTCTAACTTACCTAAAATATTCCTCCTTTATGTGTATATTATAGACTTTAATAAAACATGTATATAAATTTATACTTTATACATTAATAGAATTTGAAGCTGATTGGGTCTCTTAGATTACCTCTGTTCTAATTTTGTCTTTTTTCTGCATAGCAATGTCACAGTTCAATAAAGAGCTTTCTATTCAAGTAAACAGTCATAAGTTTTTGGAAATATTGCTACATTTAAAACTATAACATTATTCCTGCTTTAAAGCTAGCTGATAAAATATTTTGTAACATGTAACAGGAATTTATTAAATGATTTGTGAACAAGTGCTGAAAATATTGTTAAAATGAGAAGTGAAATTGGTTTAGAAAGCCAATTTTTATTTTATGAATTTTTAGTGCTATACCTACATTTGAAACTTAGTAATTCACAGCAATTAAAAAAAATAATCCAGCTCTTCACAATTTATTAGAGATTCCAGAATGCCTGGAAGTAAACAATACTGTTGTTTAGGATTCTAATGTTTGTATTTGTACCTCTCTATAGACTTTATATTAGGACTCATTGTGCCCAGATCTGTATTTTACAATTCAGACTTTTTACTGTTCCTCTGTTGTAAATTTTTGGAAATTCATACATACATATAATGCATTTTGAACAAATCCACTCTCATTTCCCTCCCTTCCCTCCCATTCCCTATCCCCATCACCACTTTCCTTCCCAACATCATATACCCTGTTTTATAAATCCACCAAGTGATTAATTTGTGTGTTGGGGTGTGGGGCGTCTACTGCAGCATTTTTAGCCTCTGGGGCATACCCTGAAGACAACCTACTTCCCCTCTCCAGCACTCACAAACTGCCAGTAGCTCTTCAGCTATGGGTGGGACTCCATGAGGACCCTCATCCATGCTGGAATTTTGGCTGTCCTGATCTGGTACAAGACTCTTGCAGGCAGTTATAGCTGCTGTGAGTTCCTGCATGTGATGGCCTTGTCGTGTGTGGCAAATTCTGTTTCACTGTAGATGTTCGCCTACTACCTCTGGATCTTATAATCTGCTGCTGCTTCTTCAGTGATACCTGAACCTGAGGAAGAAGTGTGAGATAGATGTCCTATTTAGAGCTAAGCATGCCACAGTCTCTTATTTTCTGGGTGTTGACCAGTTACAGAGGTCGGTATTCATCTCCATCTCCTGCAATAAATGAACCATCAAAGAACAGGTTTCTCTAGTCAGCTGACGTAGATTTGCTGATATCCCAAGTCTTACTATCTTGTTATGTGGGCATCCAAGAGCAAAGGCCTAGGTTGTTCTGGGTGCCTCTGGGGCCTTTGTAACCAATAACTTACAGGGAGATGCTTGGTACTGAAATTTTCATTTAATAATTCATGCAATCCACTTCTCTTTAAACTCATATATATATATATATATATTATACAAATAATATAATACTTATATATAAATACATATTTTTATAAGGGGGGTGGGTTTCTTGACCCAATTTTCTATCTCCAAGTCACTGGGATTACAGTCATGAACCACTAGGCCTGGTTTCACTACCTGTTAATTTCTACATCTACCTACTTCTAAGTGCTGTGAGCTTGCTGATAAGCATAGAAAAAGTACTTAACTCAGTGTATCGCAATCACTTCTTTGTCCCCGGTAAATACTGTACCATGTACTTTATTTATATTCTCTTGAATTACACAAACAATTATATGAAAATATAATTAAGGAAGATTAAACTAAAAGTTACTTACCCAAGAGCTTACAAAGGATTCTGACTTTAGAGGCTCTTGTTCATACACTGACCATAGCACAGTCTCTGTGCTGTTTTTGTTTTGTTTTTGCGACAAGATCTCTTATGTTAGACATTGCTAACCCAGACTAACCTCAGACACACAGAGATCTGCCTGCCTCTGCCTCCCAGGTTCTAGGATTAACAGTATGTTCCGCCATGTCCGGGTTTTGTGCTATTTTTACCTTGCTGTAGCCCTCTCTCATCTCCAAGTTCCTTTTAAACTCTAACATAGGTATTTTTTCTTCCTCATAGTTTGCCATGAACAGGTTAGCTTTCCCCGGTAGAGAGTCAGTACTCAAAGGCAAAAGCCTTGCTATTTTAGTTCTCACAGTCTTAAGAGTATCACACATCCATAAAGTACTCAGTAAATATTTGAACTCACCATAGTACCTGGAACTTAATTCCACCGATGTTTTAACCTTTTTTTCAAAAACAATCTTTTCTCATAGCTGCTATCAGCGGCCACATGGTTCTTTCCATTTGGATGATGGTGAATACTGGCCCAACAGAGCAGCCTCTTTTAAGGGGAAATCTCAGCGACCCGCCTTTGAGAACAGCATGGACAAGATGTACAGAAACTTATACAAAAAGGCCTGTAGTTCTGCTTCTCACACACAGGAAAGCTTCTGAGACCATCCGCCATAAACTGTATGAGTTTCCGTGCCAACCTCTCAATGAAAGCGTTTAATGTGATCTGGATTTGTATGCCTTTCTTTAAAACAGATGTCCGCTGAGTAGCACGTAGACTTGACCCCAGCGTATTCCTTCAAATGGTAAATTATCACAGTCTCGCCTTTATTAGAGAAGAATGTGCTGTTTCCAGTGTCAAAACCCTGGAGCAAAGTTACAGCTCCAGTCTGTGACAAGGCTGTCTGTCACTTGTGCTCCTGTCATTGCTGACAAACTGAAGAGTAGATTCTCTCTAGAATGTTCTTCCACTTTTATTGCCTTTTAACTTTCTTTTCACCTACTTGGCTGGTTATCTTATCTGGGTAAGATTTAATTAATATCAGCTCCCTGTTATCAGTAATGAACAAAAAGATGTTCTCTGCAAAAATGAATTTCACAAATTTGAACCTGTTTTAATCAATATTATCTACTTTTTTCCCCTTTAGAAGAGGCTATTGTATTTCTTAGGTCCTAAAAACTAGCTTTCTTTGTAAAACTTACACACGCATTCACTGGAGGACCAGCTGAGTTATCCAAATGTCTAACAGCTAGATTAGTTTACTAGAAGAGACCATGGATGATTCCAAATGTAGCTAATATTTTAGTGTTGAATTATTTGCAGAATAAATAAAGCATCCTGTGTTGGTAAGCGTGTAGAACCTCCAAATAAACAAAATAAAAGAACTATATTGTGATTTTACCTTTGGTATTGTCATAGGCATCACATTACCCAGGCAACTAGCATTCACGCGTTAGAGGGACCATGGTGGGATTGAAATAACTCAGCAAGTGTCTTTCAGTAGACACTCATAAACCTAGCGGTGAACTGATAAAATGTGTGTCTCCTCCCACCCCACATACTCATGCGGCCAGTGATGCTTTGAAAGTGTAAAGAAATTGCCATCTACCAGCGTGAGGGGGGGTGGGTAATGTGGCACTGAGAGGTGAAGCTGCTGGAAACTTGAGGGGTTGACTACAGGGGAATGGTTTTCGTTGGCTCCCCCACTTACTAATTCCACATTTCTTATTTTAAAAGAAAAAACTTTAACTCATACTCCACTTAAATTTGACACTAAATTATGACATTAGATGACATGCCTTTATGTTATGTCATAACTGAACTTTTAAACATGTCAAAGCATCTCAGGTTGCCAACCTGTGCTATATCAAAATGAGCATCATGGCTAAGAGCACGGGTCTGTGATTCCATCTCATCTCTGCTATTTTCCAGCTGAGTCTCTTGAGTTCTGTTTCCTCAGCTGCCACAGAAAGAGTGTGGAGTATCCTCTAAACCATGTCCTGTGGATGAGAAATAGCATTCTATGAAATGCGTGTAGGAACACACACACACACACAGCTCGGAGAGCCATTGGTAGATGCTAGGAACAGACAGTGCTGCAGATGTGGGAACAGCCCTGGTAAGCTGGCTGTCGGCATATGTTCCCATAGTCTTCTAACTTAAGCACATTTGTCATTGTAGCCACCACTCTATTTCTCCAGCTCTGCTGTTCTATACCACACTCCCAAATGACTTTCTGAGATGTGTTTGGATACAGGCTAACAAAATGTTGCAACTTGTGAGCACTGAGTTCCCTAATGCAGGTTCTATATTATAATGGTTTACACAATGTGTTTTCAAAGGTTGATGTGACTAATGCTCTTTTTTTAGATCCATGTCTGGTAACTGGAGAGATCAGTCGGTAGAGTGTTTGTCACGTGAGCAGGACTGAGACCAATTTCCCCAGGTGAAATCTGAGTACAGCAGCACTCCTCTATCATCCCAGTGCTGGGGAGGTGGCTCTCCCTCCCTTCCTGAAGGAAAAGAAAGAGCTCAGGAGCTCACTGGCTGAGTAACACAGCAGAATCAACGAGCTCTAGGTTCAGTGAAACACTCAAAAGCTAATAACTAGAGATAGTAACTAGAGAACATATTTAGTGAATGGTGACCTCAGGCCTTGACACACACGCACAAAACCACACAAACATGTACACATACACTCTATATTCTGAATGGAAATTGGTGTATTTTGCTTTAAAAAAAAAGAAAAGCTAAAAGTAAATCCATTTAAAATTGCCCCTTGGCCAACAGTGTGATGCACACCCATAATCACCAAGCTTAGACAGAGGCAGGTGGATTGCTGTAAGCTTAAGGATGGCCTGGTCTATATTGTAAGGGCCAGACCATCCGGACTGCATGGTGAGACTGTCTTAAAAGGGGGGAAAAGCAGAAAAAGGTTTGATGAACAGAATATATAACCCATTAAAAAGTTTTCTCACAGAAAAATCTGAATAAATAAGCACTTGCTGTCCTTGTGACTACCATTGGATATGAAGACCGCCAAAGGTAATGTTCCAAACACAGTTTCAGAAACTGGGATTCTGGAAGGCATTTTCCTGAGGGTCAGATTTGGCTTCTGTGAAAGATGAGAGCAAATAGCTAGATATGTAGCATAGTGTTTCTTATAAATTAATCATTAGACTTAATCTGAAAGAAAAACTTGTTATAATTTCCAGTCATGTTTTTCTTATTGAATTTGATTTTTGGCCATTTATGGTGATAAGGGGATTAATATAAAATGCTCTTCAGCTTTCTGTAATTGTTAAATGGATTAACATGAATGATCAGGAAGTCCCAGGAGAGTTGTAGTCTGACTTTAGAGATTAAAAATCAGGAGTAAATGCTGAGATCTGATAATGTATTTAATTATTAATAATAGCTTTATTGATATACAACCTTTGAAATATATTTGCCTTATCTGGATTCTTTCAAGTAGCATGATGTTTCCAAGATCTTTCTGTGTGTGTAACATGTTTCAGTATGTATTCCTTTTATTACCAGTGACCACCAAATTTTTGTTTATCCCTTCTGTTGACACTTGTTTTCCAGATTTTGATATATTTTGAATATGTACATGTTTTTGTAGATAGTTAGGGTTTGAATGGCTGCCATACAGATACAGACACCATGTTGTACAGTCACCTACTCTTAAGAGGAGTCCGTTAGTCTTTGCCACAGAGACCCTCAAAATTGCCCCTAATTGTTGAGTCCCCATGGACTTATATGTGGTCCTGGGTATTAACCTTTATGGACTCCAGATGCCTGGGCCCCTGTACCCCCCTCACTGGAACTACTTCAGACCTGTTTTCCAGTGTACTGAATGTATGCCTGCCACTGGAAAGTGCCTCACTACTGTCCTAATTGTCTAGCATTCTTATGCTTGTGGCAAACTTTGTGCATGAGGATATTAAAAGAATCGCACATTGGGACCAAATAATATACATCCCTTGGATACAATGCTAATTCAGTGTGGAAAAAAATCAGCCACTACGCTAGACCACAGAATCAGAAAGGAATGCAAAAGTACGTGATCACTCAATAGATGCAAGGTGTTTGTCAAAATTCAGCAGACTTTCATAATAAAATAGGGATACAAGGAACATGTGTCCGTGAGAAACTGTCTCCTATTTCTATAACAAAGTATAGGCAATAACTTCAAAAAAGAAGAAAGATTCACTTTAGCCTATGGCTTTAGAGGTCCCAGCCTAAGGGAGGCTGATATTTTGCTTTTGGCCCGGTGATAAGGGAGGTCACTTGTGTGGGACAGCTGTGATGACAGAGCAAAGCTGATCCACCTCCTGCCCAGGATGGAGAACGACAAGGCAAGAGACAAGTATCCCACAGTCCCTCTAAGGAGCTAACACATCTCATTATATCTGAGTTCTTGTTCCCAAGAGTTCAGTTCTGGGAGACAGCCCTTTAAAACTGTAGCGCTTTTTGGAGACACTTAAGACACAAAGTGTAAGAATGTTGTAACCAGAGGATAAAACTGAGAACATATTCTGTAAGACCTGGAATGAGGTAAAATATCTGCTCTGTTATGATCAGCATGTTCCTGGAAGTCCTAGTCAAAAATTAAAGGTATCCAATGTGAGAGTGAGATGTAAATTATGTCTAAAATGATGTGATAACATAAATAGAGAATTATAAAGATCTATTCAGAAACGGTAGATGGAACTAATAATTAGTTCAATGGAGTTGCAAAATCAAAATACAAAAATCTGTGTCATTTTAGACACCACAATGACCTAAATAAATAGGGAACTTTAAAAAGCAAAACAACTTATATTGGAAACAAGAATAAAGTATGCAGAAACTAAGGAGATGAAAAATGACATGAAAATTATAAAATATTGATAAATTTGAAGACTTGAATCCAAAGACATATGAATTAACATTCCATAGTCAAAGGAAGCTTACTCAGAATTTCAATGACAATGTTTAAATATAATTTTCATATGGAACCATTACACTCTTCAAATAGCCAAAGCAACTGAGTAAGGAGAAAGCTGGAAGTACTTAGACTTTCTGATTTCAAATTACATTTCAAAGCTTTAGTATAACACCATGGCACTGGCACAAAATCAAACACATGGGCAAACAGAACAGAATGGAGAGCTCAGAAGTAAACCATACAGATTTGGCTAACCTTCAGCAAAGATGTCAAGAATCCAAAAGGGATAAAGGAACAAAAATAAATAGTAGGGATTGCACCAAACTATAACACTCCAATAGCAAAGAAAACAGTCAGAATGAAAAGTTAGCACAATGATTAATATAAATCATTCACCCACTAGGTGCTTTGACCATGGAGTTAGGCTCTTAAGAAACCAAGTGGGGCAGAGGTGGCAGCCAAAACAGGGACAGTAGTCCTAGCCATGTCACTTGACAGTTTAAAGGCTCATATGGTAAGTAAAATATTACAAATATGCATTAAAAACAGATTCCGACCAGAAAAAAAAAAACCTCTAAATGGGTTACAGTATGTGTAAAAATACACATAGGATTGGGAAAGTTTTTAAAAATAGAATAATAAAAATATAGTAAAGATGGGAAATACACAGAATCTGGATTCTGCATGTTTTTGTGTTGTCTTTAGATTTTCTAATTGCTAGTGAAGAAACAAGAGCTGCTAAGAAACACTAGATTATGAAAACTGCTAAATAAACCAACCTATTTATTTGAAAAATATCTTAACTTCAAAATGGAAGTCAAAAGATATGTTACTTTGAGAAAGAGGTAAACCAACCTATACACTTAAAAAATGTTTAAATTCAAAATGGAGGTCAAAAGATATGTAACTGTAAGAAAGAGATTATGCTTTTATTTTCACAGGAAAAGAGAAGCTGTGGATTCATTCTAGGTTAAAGATGATCAGGTTTGATTGGGAAAGACTCCCTAAAATCCTAACTATAAACATAAAAAAATATAAACCTAGTAGCACTATAAGACTTGTAATATATATTTTACCTGCTCAAACAAAAAACAAAAAAATTATCTTTAACTAACTTGTGTACCACAAATTCCATACTTATAATGCATATTACTTCTAAAAGTTTATGTATTTTCATAATAAGGGAACTAAACATCAATGAAAATGATTGGCCCAGGTGATATAGAATCTCAGAATGCCTCTGTTACATCTTCTCAAAATTATACATCCAAAAGAACTTCATGGTTGTTGGTTGAGATGGTCCAGCCTCACAGACTACTCCAGTCAGGATGTCATTATTATCCCAATTTTCTCAAGTTCCCCCCAAAGATACCAATGCCCCCAGGCAACAGGAAATAGTCTACAGAATGATGCCCACATTCCCAAAATATTAATTATGGATAGTTGCTATCAAAGGGAAGTTGATTTTAAGTTGCTATTAGTAATGGTCAGGAAAGAATCTGAACAAAAATGATTAGATTTAGAAATCTTGTTCTGAAAAGAAAAAGGGGGATATAAAAATTATAGGATAAAAAGGTATATTATTGAATCTTTTTAAATCCAAAAAACAATTACTAATCTTAAAATATTTTACATTATTATGGATTTTAGTTTGTTGTTACAAATTTAAAGTTATTTTTACTTGACTATATGTCTGTTTCTACTCTTGTGTGGGGTATTATGCTTATGCAACTCATTTTAAAATGTAATGTATAATTAAGAAATACAGATTAATGGTCATCTATAATAGTTAAGCTTGTAATATTAGATATGTTTTCAAGTTTAAGCAGATATATTTAGATAGATAGATGGTCTTTAAACACTTTAAAGACCTACAGAATATGGCATTTAAAATATTTTAATAGCCTAAGGCTTTTCATGACAGTGAGGCACATCTACTTCTGCTTGCACCAACCAATCTACTTCAGAGAAGATGATGGGCATCAAAGAAACTATGTATGGTAATTTGGGCATAACTGCCCTTGCTTCAGTTGCTGACAGTATATGCTCTAAACTGGATCAGCAGGATGCAAAAACAAAGTGTTAGTCAAATTTTGCCAAGACAAGGTAGGCCAGTCCTTCAAAATTCCCTGCTTCTCAAGAAAGTCTGTCAGGTATACTAGGCCTATAGGCCAAAGTGGATGCCCCAACATAGCAGAAAAACTTCGGGTAACTATCCAGGCAGTCAAATGTCCCTGACATTAGATAACATTACATATTCTGGGGTCTTTGATGGAGTTGAAGACTAAATAATTAGACTTAAAGTTTTCCTTATATGTGATAAAAAGGTAAATTATGTATAAAATTTTAGACTCACCAAGATAAGATAAATAATAAAATATTTTCTCTAAATTTGCTAAATATAAATAGACTGGTTATTCTAACTGTAATTCTTATTTGATAACTGTGTTGCTGTCTATAATTTTACTATATTAAAGTTAAAACTTTTCTTATTAAAAAAAAGGGGGAATGCTTTGAAATAATCCTTCTTTACACTGTAAATTATACTGTGATTGGCTTAATAAAGAAGATGACTGACTAATAGCTGGATATCATAAGGTTAGGCAGGAAAACCAGACTAAGGACAATGGGAAGTGTCTCTGGAGTCAGAGTCTCCAGAGAGACAAGGAGAGGAAGCAAGAGGTACAAAATGAAGGATAGGTGATACCACTTGGCAGAATGTAGATTAATAGAAATGGGTTAATTCACTGGACAGTCGTGGTACATGCCTTTAATCCCAACACTAGGGAGGCAGAGGCAGGCAGATCTCTGTGAGTTTGAGGCCATCCTGGTCTATAAGAGCTAGTTCCAGTTCCAGGACAGGTTCCAAAGCTACAGAGAAACCCTGTCTCAAAAAAACAAAACAAAGCAAAACAAAAAATGAAAGAGAGAGAGGGGGGAGAGAGGAAGAAGAAGAAGAAGAAGAAGAAGAAATGGGTTAATTCAAATTGTAAGAGCTAACTAGTAATAAACTTGAGCTATTGGCCAAGCATTTATAATTTATATTAAGTCTCCATGTCAGTTATTTGGGAACTGGTAGATGGGCAAGAAAAGTTCATCACAAGTGTCTAAAAAAACAAAAATTTAGAGATCTTATATTAGCAACTTAACAGCAGACAGGAAAGCTGTAGAACAAAAAGAAGAAATTGTGTTCAAAAGGAGTAGATAGTAATAAATAAACTCAGGGTTGAAATTAAAGAATTCAAACAAACAAAAAATACAAAGAATCAGTGAAAGATATAATTGGTTCTTTAAGAAAAGGTTCTTTAAGAAAATTAATGAAAATAGACAAACCATTTTCCAAATCAAATAAAACAGAGAGAGAGAAGATTCAACTTAACAATATTAGAAAGAGGGGACGTAACAGACACTGAGGAATTCTAGAGAATCCTAAGGACATACTTTAAAAACCTGCACTCCACCAAATTGGAAAAAAATTAAAAATAATAGATGATTTTATTGCTATGAACCATTTATCAAAGCTAAACCAAGATAAGATAAGCAATTTAAACGTATCTAAAATCCCTAGTGAAATAGTAGCAGTAATTTAAAGTAATTAAAAAATAATAAAAATCCCAAGACCAAACAGTTTTCCACCACTTTCAAAGAAGAATTAATGGCAATATTCTTCAAATTATTCCACAAAATAGAGCAAAATAGAAACAGAAAGAACATTGTCCAGTTCATTTTGTGAGGTCACAATTATCCTAATACCCAAATCACAGAAAGGCCCAACAGAGAATTATAGACCAATTTCCCTTGTGAATATGGATGTATAATTCTCAATAAAATACTTGCAAACTGAATCCAAGAACTCATCAAAAATGTCATCTAGCCGGGCGGTGGTGGCGCACGCCTTTAATCCCAGCACTCGGGAAGCAGAGGCAGGTGGATCTCTGGGAGTTCGAGGCCAGTCTGGTCTACAAGAGCTAGTTCCAGGACGGGCACCAAAGCTACAGAGAAACCCAGTCTCGAAAAACCAAAAAAAAAAAAAAAAAAAAAAAAAAAATGTCATCTACCATGGTCAAGTAGGCTTTATCCCAGAGTACAGCAATTGTTCAACATATGTAAATCAGTAAATGTGATTCACTATATAAACAAACTGAAAGACATAAAACAAAGATAGGACTTTAACAAAATCCAACTCCCCTTCATGTTACAAATCCTGAAAAGATTAAGGATATAACCTAAACATAACAAAGGCAGTTTGTAGCAAGCCCACAGCTAACATCAACTCAAATGAAGAGAAACTCAAAGCAATTCCATTAAAATTAGGAGCAAGACAAGGTTTTCAATTCTCTTTATATAATTAGTACTTGAGCAAAGTGCTAGAGTAACAAAACAATTTAATGAAATCAAGGCAATACAAATTGAAAAGGAAGAAGTCAATGTATACTTTCAGATAATATAATCCTATATAGAAGTGACCTAAAATTTAATCAGGAAACTCCTACAGCTGATAAACACTTTCAGCAAAATATCTAAATACAAAATTAAGTCACAAAAATCAGTAGCCCTCCATATACAAATAAACTGAGAAAGAAATTGTGGAAATAACATCATTCGCAATAGTCACAAATAATATAAAACATCTTGAGTAACTCTAACCAAGTAAGTGAAGAACTTGTATGATGAAACTTTAAGACATCAAAGAAAAAAATGAAGATATCAGAAGATCCAACTCAACATTATGAGAGAAAGAAGCTCCAAAGACACCATTTAGTTTGTTTTCTGTTGGCCATGGACTGCTGGGCATTGGGCCTACACATAAGAGTTTACTTCCCCAGTGAGACTCCCTTGGAAAAAAACTAGGTTTTCATTTGTAAACAGCTATCAATTAGAGATAGCTTCTGGGCTAGGGATGGGGGCATAAGGGTGAAGGCTCTAGATAGGCAACAGTTCAACTTCCCTGTGTTCAATGAATTGTATAGGTATTGTCTTCAGCAATAGGGCCTAGCAGTCACTTTGTGAAGATCAACCAGTAACCTTGGCAATAGTCTGAGTTGTTTGGGTGTCCCCATGGGAGGAACCCCTTTGACCAATGACTCAATTATATGTAGCCCAATTCCAGTACTGGATGCTTCATTTGGTGACAAGAGATTTCCAGTTGGAGATCTGCTTTCTCCATGATTTGGTGATTGGATTGCTTTCATATGTGTATATATTTTGGGAAGTTTCTACTGTATTAGGTTTTCATAATACCTCTCAAATGGCTCTGAGTTTTAGCGGTCTCTCCCTCTTCTCCCTTCCTCATCCCTCTTTACTCCCCATCCACATCTGATCCCTTTGAAGGCCTCCGGGTAAGGAAGAAGTGTGAGTGTGTGCATATTTCTTTTACTCCCTGTCCATCCTCGCATATTATTGAAAGTTCTGAAACCAAGAATATCAAGCTTATAATAAGGGTTCCTCTCTATACTTGGTATTTGTATACACAACCTGGCATTTTCCATGTCTGTGAGCTAAGGGAGATGTGTAATCTCAGTCTTATAGATTAGAAATTAGGGATACAAGTCCTGCAGCTCCTGTCAGTCCATCCACTATACAGTAAACCTTAGACTCTAGCCTCAGCTTGTTCACCTTCCTGTTCTTCAAATAGTACATCCAGTAATTCTTCGGTAGATCCAGAATTTGGAAGCAAATTCAGGAATATGTTAAAATCTTGGACAAAATTCTAACATTTAATGCTCACAAGAGATCATATCACCAGCCAGGGAAGGAAAAATCTGTAAGGAATGTGAGCAGAGACACACTTTAACTGACCCGAGAGTTCACAGAAAGCTGCAGTGATAATGGACAGGGGCACAGACAGGGGCCACTTCCTGGGACACTCAGCCATGCTCATCAACCGAGTGACCATACAGTCAAGCATTGCTACGTTTCTGTTAATGTAAGAATTTATACAAGTTTAATTTTCCTGGCTTTGATATAGTTCAGAGAAAAACTTTAATGAAAGACAGTATCTTAGAACATAGGTTAAGAGAATTAAAAACAGGTGAATCTGCTGAGGCTGCCAAATTCGTTAAGGAAACTAATTCCTCACCAATAGCAGGGCAACCACTTACAGCGTTTCTGAACCCAATTTTCATCTCTTCATGAACTAGGATGTGAATAAACTCCTTCCTTAATTTTTCATATAGGTATTAGAGGTGAAATATTTGTAGACTTTTTTCTGACGTTAGGGATTAATACTTTGTTGTTTTGTTTGAATGGTTGAAAAAAGAAACTATAGTCTGAATGGATTCCATCTGTCTTAATAGGAGTACTGTGGATTTTAGGACTGAGAAGACTCAGGTTTTCCCATGAATGTGTCACTGATGTGTTTGTTAGCCTAAGTCATTCATGTTCCAATAATAGGGAAGATGTATGTGTGTGCACATGCATTCATGTGTATATATGTACACACACACACACACACACATCTAATAAATCAGATATAGTCAACTTGACAACCAAGAGTAAACATCACAGTGGTTCAACATAATTAAGTTTTGTAAGATTTACCATAGAGCCCTGATGTGGAGGATGCTGGAGAGCAGAGCGATACAGCCATTCACTCTGGTTCAGACTGAGGTTTCTAAATGATTTCAGTGAGTGTTACTGGGAAGTCCTCAGTTTTGGAAGATTACTGTGTGTTCATATGTGTGTTTTGTATCTGAGTGTACATGTATTATACTTAGCTATCATATCTTACTACATATGCATTACCACTGACCAAAAAAGCAGCACAGTTGTCATGCATGTGGCTTCTGGAATCATATTGATGAATTCAAATCTTCCTTCAATTGTTCAGCTGCAAGTCCTCAGACAAATGTCTTTGATTATCACTTTTATTTGCAAAATGAAGACACCACCACTAGAGTGTAGTAATTTTTAAGATTGCTCATTAATTACCAAGTGCATAAACAATGCTGTGCAATACTAAAAGTTGTACAAAAATGACCATCATCTAACTGGAAATTTATTGGATTAATTCAAAATGCTTATGGGCATGTTGACAATATTTAAAAATTTCTCCCAAAGCAGAAAAAACTATGCTTTCCTCTTCTATGCCCTAGTAGTGGCTCACATATTGCTAATTCCTACAGTTGTATTGCATAAGGAATGTATGTTGGCACGGTGGCTGCAAAATTTGGAGAGGTTTTTGTTGATAATCTTTTTTTTTTTTTTGCCAAAAAGATGAAAGATACCAATTTTTGAGTTAGTATTTTCACGTGTTTATGCTGGGAATGTGGAAACAAAGAGAACAGCCGAGTCTATTGGACTCTTACCCACCAAACACTGAAAGCCTTGGAAGTTCTATTTCTACTTGAAGTTTATAATATGTAACAGCTTAGATTTTATATAGTCTTTGCATTCATTACTCATAATTGTGTCCAAATACCTGACAACTTAATTGGAACGATAAAGTTTTTATTGGGTGACATTTCTAAGGGACACAGTTCATCATGATAGGGGAAGCATGGTGGCAGAAGTTTGAGGTTCCTGGCCACATTGCTCCTGCAATCAGGAAGCAGATAGTGGACAGGAAGTAGAACTGGGGTAGCAAATTTCATGGTTCAACCCCAGGGACCCACTCAAATTCTACTCCCATCTGAAGACTAAGCCTATGGGGGACATTTCACGTTTAGAACAGGGCTTTCTGTTCCTGGCCCTAATAGGTTCATGGCCATCTAATAAAGTACAATGCATTCATTCTTTTTCAAAGGTCCTCAAGTCTTCAAGAGTCTCAGTACTGTTTAAAATCTCTCTTGAAGCTCGAGGCAACCCTTAACTATGAGTACCTGTAAAATAAAAACCAAACAAAAGTATCAAGTAATAAGTTCCAATACACAGTGACTTAGTAGACATTCTTATTCAAAAGGAAGGAATGGAAACATGACCAAGAAACACTGGACAGCTTGTGAATGGACCAGTTACACTGATCAGCTCATCTGCCCCAACTCTAGCACATCTGGGTGAGAGACAAAGCTTCAATCACTCTCAAAGACCCCACTTTCCCCATATCACCAGTGATGGAGCGAGGCAGTTTGTCCATGCTCCAGCGGTAGTTCCACACCCATGCCCACAAAGGAGTCCCTGATTAAATTCAGTGGATCACTAAACAAAAACAAAGATAAAGTAGTGGGAAGGAGACTTGGGGAGAGAGGTGGGGAGGTTGGCACATTAGGGAGAGGGATAATGAATGCAACTGAGTATGACCATAATTTATTATGTAAATGTATGAAATTTTCAAAGAATAGATGATTTTGTAAAGGTTAAATGCACTATGGATCTTTACAACATGAGAAATGTATGTTAAAGATGCTTAGATGGTTACTTTAGGCCAGGACCATGGATGCTGCCACTTTCTTAATGAATGAAGAATCACAGATAATCAGTTCTTTATTTTGATCGAAAAGATATTTTTTATCAGAGAGGAGAGACGGGTTTTAGTTTTCTTAGAGTCACAAAGAGACACAGTATATTTAGGCACTGAGAAAGTACAGTATAGTAAGAAGACAAAGGTAAGTGGTGATACTGGGTCCAAAGCAAGGATGAAATATATGTTGAATTTCATCCAAATTTTTATGATGTCTATAACATTCAAGCTTTGCCTTCTTTTTAAAAACAACTTTGGGCATTTATTTAAACAACACTTGATTCTCATAGTATCATTATGCAAGTGTATCTGACATCCCACAGCACAAATTAAGGCCAAGGTTAGGAGTTCAGTGCTCTGTGCACTTAACTGAGAAGGCGATCCCTTATCTGAAGTTCCAGATGAAGGAAGCCACCAGAAATTCTTCACAATAAATATGGTTTCTGAATTAAATGGAACTTCCAAAACCCTTGTAATAAATACTTCCTGAATTGACTTTTAATCCATCTTTAAAAGTCTAAAAATCAAACAAACCCTCAAGCATCAGGTGAACTACTTTTAAGAATAAATATTGGTAATATAAACATATTTTCTGGCAGTAAACCCTAAACTTATTGTCAAAGATTTTTCAGTTTAAACCCCTTCTGTTTGAGTACGCAGGAAAGGCTTTAGAAAGATAATGTTTGGTTTAAACTTTTTTCTTTAAAGAAGAAAAAGAATGGCATACCAGGATCTTGTCATGTTATGATCTGTAAGGTGTCTGAATTTCTAATGAACAGAAAGTATCTTTCATTGAGTATATACTGCAAACTTTGGGTATACATTGTTGCTTTGGACCAAGAATGAAACTGTATAGAAAATAGGCACAATTTCTTAGACCCCCAAAATTAGTAAAAATATTTTATGATAAACATGTGTCCATATTTTCTAAATAAATATTTACTCTTTAGTTGTACTTTGAGGAATTTCTTGGTGCAGCTTCCATGAGTCCATTATTCATGATGCACTGTGTGGTGATTTGCTGTTTGTGTGTAGCTCCCGGCTCTGAAGATGCAGTTCTGAAGATGGAGAAGACAGGCCTTCATGAATGACTGAGCTGGGTTTTACAGCAAACATTTTCAATGCTAAACGTTCTCGTATAAATAATTCACTAAGTGGACTTCCAAGTAAGATGGCAGGTGAGAACTCTCACTGATTTGACTTAGTGACTGAAACACTCTGGATAGTCTGCCCAGTCTCTGTCCCTGAAAACCATGATCGCTGTGAATGAATTTATCCAATAGTGAGATCTGTCCAGGAAAGCAGTCAGGGAAGCTGGGAACTGGTGTGTGGAAGCCAGCAAAAGGACTGCCTGTGGAGTCAGCGGAGACCAGTGAGAAGTGCTTCCCTTTCCACATCCGCATGGCAGAGCTGCAAAACAGTCAGCTGGACCACCAAGGATGGATATGCCCTTGGTGGGATTTCTGGGAGCTGAAGACTTAAGAGCGTGAGGTGTATGAAGTTCATGTCATTAGGAGTCACCGACAGTGGCTTACAACCCTCTCATCCCCCAACACCAGGATGACAGAACAGACTGACGAAGAGCTATGAACCCTGAGCTGTGGAACCAGGGGTTCCACACCTCTACACCTTTACACCTCTATGGGTATAAAGTATGACACAGGAAAACTGGGGCAGGCCTCCTCCTAAGACCACTGCAGAGGCAACGGGAACCCTCCCTCTAGAAGGGCTTTCTTCTACAGTGTTGCTGAACTAGACAGATGGAGGAGGGAGCTGAGAGCTACACTGCTGATTCAGTGCAGTCCTGGTACAACCCAGAAGGTAGTCAGTCTAAACTCTACTGTCGTAACATGTACCCCAAATATGTTGTACTTGGTTTGAAGTGTAATGTAAAATTATATGCATATGTCCACCAGTACAGTTCACTGTATAAAACACCACAAGGAGAGAAGGTAAAACCTATTCCACCAAGGAAGAAATGTTGATGTAACTTTTAAAATCTAATATAATTTATCATATTTCTTTAAATTTTGTATGTATCTTTGGAATATCTCCCCTTGCAGTGTTCTTGAGTTATTATGTGTGGTACTCCTTCGGGCTGTATGACTGTTCTGTTTGGTTTCCTCATTCTATCACGGAGTACTTATTGTGACAGACTTGTCCTGAGTTGTCCTGAAGAGATGAAACATACGCACGTCTACTTACTCCAGAGAGAGAACTGAGGACAGACAGAGTTTTATTGGGGTTACTTACAGGAATATGGATGACCGGTTACTACAGGAGCAGAACTGACTCAAAGACATCTGCATCACCGAAGTCCACCCCAGCATTGAGCGACAGCTCACCATGACAGAAACCTGAAGCAGTTTGACAGGTTGGAGAGTATCATTCCCTCCCAGACAGCTTGGCGAAGCTTTGCTTTTCTGGGCAGTTTGGCTTGTCTCTGCATCTTTCAGGCTGCTGGGCTGGTCTGAAAATCTCTGCAGCTAGGCTCATCCGAGAGTGGAGTGACTCAGTACACTTACTGCTTGTATGCTCTTGCGAAATGAAGAAGGCTACTGAATCTGCTCAGTTTTAGGTATTTCCTGAGGGCATATCAAATTGTTTTGTTTTAATGAAAATTTCCTGCAGGATAAATATCCTGTTGTTTCACCTCCTTGTAAATATTATATCCTAAAATACCCTCTTATCTTACTTTCCCTTTACATCCTATGTCTTAAGATGTTTCCCTCTGAGATGGAAGGCTTAGCCTCTGAGGAAACTACTATAAAGCTGTACTCTACAATATTCCTCCTCCACACAAACTTGATTAGTGTGGGTTCTCTAGAAGGGCAGAACTAACAGATGAATCTGGTACAAATGTATTTATTAGATTGGCTTACATAATACAGGTTGAGAATTCAGTAACTGCTCAGCCTACAAGGCTAGGTGCATCACCAATGTTGGTCTGATTCTGAAGGACTTCTGGATTGTGGCTGACCTTGAGCCTCTGTAGGAAAGCTAAAGAAACTGTATTCTTATGTCAACAAAGGATGGCAGTAGTGCTAGTAACAAAGGCAAGGGACTCATCAGCAAAGAACAAAGGCAGGCAAACCAGTTCTGCCCTTCCTCAGACCTCTTTCTGTCTGAGCTACTGTCCAAAGGTGCTGGGAACTCTGGGTAGAGTCTTCCTTGTTAATTAATCCTTTCAGGAAACACATACCCTCACAATGAAAACAATACTAAGGTGGAAATCCATACCTATGAGCACTTATATTTTTTTAAAAAAGAAAAGGTAGACCCTGGGAGATCTTAAATCAACAACTTATTGATATATTGTAGAGTCTCATAATAACAAGAAGAAACCAAACCTCAAGATGAGTAAAATAAAAAGACCAATCAGGGTCAGTGCAGAACCTGGTATAAATGAAAACAAAGGAACAGCAAACACCAGGGAGAGTAATTTGGAGATATTTTTGTGCATTTTACTGCAAAATTCTATTTATTGTTAAAAAATTCACTTTTCCTTTGCAGGTACTGCATCCTACATTTTATGTAAGACTCATCTTAACTTTCTTTACTTTTTTTCTAATTTGATATGGGAATTTTGTATTGGCTCTCTGCTATTGCCTTCATATATCACAAAGTAGTTTAACAATTCCCCATTGTTGAATATTAGGTTGTTTCCTAGTTTGTCCAGTATATGTTTAAACTTGGAAAAAGCATGCTTGCACCAAAGGTAAGTCATGTGATCAGTTTATGTAGTGTTCAAGCACAAAGTGGCTGACAGAAGGGTTGCTCTTCTTTCCTTGTTTGTTTGTTCCAGAACTTTCTACTGTTTACATACATTTCAGCCTCACTGCCATTTTCGGAAGCTTTATTTGCCTCACGTTCCTTTTTTGGGTTTGGAGAAGGCTTAAATATAAAAACCCATCTGTGAACCATATTGCAGATTCACACTGAAGGCTAGAAACCCATTTTTAATTAAAACTTTATTCAGCACTCCCAGTTCACTTTGTCCTGTTTTTATTATGAAACACTCCAGTCTTCTCCCCAAAACACATATGTCTGGAGCATTTCAAGATGTTCCTTGTTGTTCGCGCGGAACTAGTCTCTGTATGCTGTCAGCTCACTGCCATATGTCCCGGCTGTTCATTTTGTTTCCCTTTCTGGTGTTTATGGAGGCAGCATCTTGTACTCAGCGCCCGTTCGCTTTGTTCCCTTCTCTTTTGTGAAGCTTTGTCAGGTGGTGGGAAAGCAGACTGGAGACGCCGGAGAACACATCAGTACGCTCCGCGTCGTGGGATCAGGGGAGGCTGTGGCCTTTCTGAAACTCCTAACGTGTGGGGGCAATGCGTCCAGGGACACCTGAATTCTTGGTCCATGTGCATGGTTACAATGAGGAGACTACTTGGTTGGGCTTAACGACAACACACGTGGTAGCAATTGCAGTTCTTTAATATAACTATTAAGACCCAGACTGGGGCTTGGAGAGCGTAAAAATAGATCCGCCCTTTCTTTCAGCAGTGATGCATCTCTCATCATGGTCTCCGAAAGCCTCTGAATGCTCGTCCACACCATCACAGATGTTTTTGAGCAAAGCTGTTATGCTTCAACTTGGGGAGAACTAAGGGACTCTGAGCTAGCTGAAAAGCACTGATGTTTGTGTTGAATCTGGAGAAAGCATTGCTAACTACATCAGAAGGCTTTCTTACCTTTAAGGAAAATTATTAGTCAAAGTAAGTCTTGTTCTCTGTGTAATATAAATTCACAAATCACCAAGGTGTCTGCTGTGAGCTCTAATGAGTGGGTTCTTAATGTCTGAAATACTCAAATAACTAGAGTTAGGTTTTATTTGTTCTAGTAATTAATTCAGTCCGCTCTCCTTAAACATACTGAACATATTTCGTGTTTTCAGATTTATTGAAAATTGCATATGTTTAAGGCATGCCCTGTGATTCTTTGATACATGTATCACTGGGCAATCCTGGCTTGCCCATATGAGCAGCAGTTGTTGAAGCAGCCGGTAAAAGTATGGCTACTGGGGTAGGGAAGAATCCTTTGTATTGGTAGTGTGGCCTCTAAGCTAGCTTGCTTCAGTTTGGGTCTCTCCTCATTGTTATTGTTGTTATTGGTTTATTTTATCATATTTTACAGTTTTAGAGAGATCCAAATCAGAATTTTGCATATAATTTTTATTTTTCCCATTTATATTTTTGGTGTTCATCTTTTTCCCTGGCTGAGGGTGCATATTATTTCAGAACTTCACTTTCCTCTCCAATTTTTTTGTGCATGTTATAGTGCAGCCTCAGAGTCAGGTTATTAACCAAGTCCTATATATCTGGCCACAACCATTAAATTCTTTTTTTGTAGCTATATAGGAATAGTAGTAAAGACAGGCTTCATCAGAAACCTTCAGATTTCTACAGACAGTGCGAGTTGTTTGGCCAACTGCTCTCTTTCTCCTGTCCCTGAGCTAAGAGGAAGCAAACTCCAGGGCTACTACATTCACTCCCAGGGAGCCCCACTCCTACTGTGTGCTGAGGCCCTGCATGTCATGGAAGCGATCAAACATGGGGATTGACACGGAATGTTTCGTATGGAACATTCGAAAGTGCCCAGTGGACTTAGGTCTCTGTTAATCATATAGCTATAACTATGTTATTAATTCATTTGAAATTTCTCCAATTTATAAGAGTTTGTGCATCTTTATTTTTCTTAAGATACATGAGATAAGATTAAAAGATAGACTGTGCTTGTCTTACTGAGATTTAAAGACAGAAACAAGCCAAAGAAAATTAAAACAGAGAAGATTAAATTCCCCTAAACCAATCTGAATGGGAGCTCCCCCTTCCTCATTCTTCCTCATTTTATCCATGCCTGCTCTCTCAGAGAGGTCCCAAATATATTTATTTTTATTGATGATACTTCTCTTGTGTGACCATGCACTGTTTTCACTGGGTACATTTTCTTAACAATTTTGAGGCCCCGAAGCTTTAAAGAGGTGTTTTTACCCATCCTCTTTTATGTCTAGAAGCAAGGCTGTTTAGAGTCAGTTAGTTGATTAGACAGTCTGACTCAGAAAATGGGATGACCATGAACTTGGCTGAAGATTCAGAGACATAGCTAGGGGACAACAATTATTACCAGGCTTCAAATATCGGAAAACACTTTAGGGGTATAGCACAGAGAAAATGAAACACACAGGTCCTAATGGGTTCTGCTGTGGGAATCTGTAGGGCAAGTTGGAAGGAGTTATATGTGGAACACGTGATAGTCTTTTTGCTATTTGTCTGACTGGGTTAATTGAAGCCTCTTACTACTCGGTCTTGAAAACCAGAAAATAGCCATTAGCTCCTCCCCATGATGTGAAGGAAATGGAGAGGTTTGTGGCTCAGCTAGAGCCTGTCTTCAGACATAACGGGGATAGCCTGGATGACCACACGTCTTACACATGGGCAGATGAAAAGTTAAAGGCGCCTGGTTCCCCATTCTGGTCCCATCCCAGACTGAGGCTGCGGCGGGTGTAAAGGATGCTGACTAGGGAATAGTTCGGGATCATTTCCGGTGTTGGCAAGAGAAAAGAAATGGGCAGTGATGTCAAACTCCAGGTCTGACGGTGGTCTTGACAAAATCACCCAGATCTCTGGCACATCTCAGTTGCTTTGTGAGGCCTCTAGAATTTGGGCTGCCTTCCTTATGGTGAGGCCTCTATAAGGAGTCTCTACAGCTGAGACAGCTCATGACCAGGCTGGTAGATGATGGCTGCCTCTCTGTAGAGCAGACTGTACCCATGGCCCCAGGTCCTCTCTTTTCCTTTTAAATTAAATTAAATTTTATGTAGATGAGCATTTTACCTGCATGATGAAAGTACACCATATGCATCCAGTACCTAAGAAATCCAGAAGATGGCGCTGGATCCTCTGGAACTGAAGTTATAGATTGTACTGAGTGCTAAGAATTGAACTAGCATTGTCTGGAGGAGTAGCCAGGGCTCTTAGGAGCTGAGCCATCTCCCCAGCCCCTAGTGTCCCCATGACTCCCACTCCTCACCAAGTGTTACTATAGTGCTTGTGATACAAACCCCTTGGAAGTGTGGCTTGACACAGACAAGCTCCATCACCTCCTTTCCTAATTTCCTCCCCAGGAGAATGTCTGAGGTATCTCTCCATTCTTCAAATTACTACATCAAAAGACATATTACTTCTTCCCTAAAGAGCTGCAGGTCCAGAGTTAAGTGTGGGACTGCTAGTGCCTTTCCAGGTAGAGTTCATACAGACAGTTGCCGCATTGACCCCTTCACTGTATGCCTCCCATACTGATCACATAAGCCTGGCAGAGAAGAGCATCCACAAAGGATGTGCCGAGAGTGGACACAACCGTGGGGGATGGATGAGTGTGTGGGGAGGAGCCCCAGCTCAAGACATGGCAACTCGGAAGTGGGCTTGGCAAGATGCATCCATCCCCTCAGCTCTCAGGCTCTGCTTCCTTGCAAAAGACAGCAGCTCTTAATGAGGCTGAGCGACATGAGGGGGCAGTGTGGAGATGCCTGCTGTAGAGTAAGGAAGGAGGGTTTTGAGTGATTGGTTTGCTTTCTGTGCCCATACTTCTAATCTCAGGGAAATGTGTACCTCTGCAATGGGTTTCCAGATTCCTGGGTTATTTCTTCAAGAAGTCACCAAGAGTTTGGTTCTGATTTTGGAATAGATCATTTGCTTGAGCTCTTTTTCTATTGTTCGCTTTGGTTGGAAATTGCAAATTTACTGACACAGAAGGTGTGACCCGAATGATGGATGCTGAGCCTTAGGAGGCTATCAGCCCCCTTCACAGGAGCTGTGTCAACAGAGGGTTGGAACAGAACAGGGAAGATGTCAGAAAACCTCTGACCCAGGCTAGGAGTACAGGAGGGCTATAACAGGGGCCTCTGGGGAGTCCTCCTATCCCAACCATCTGTAATTCTGAAATTTACATGCAGACCACACTAACAGATGGATCAGACTTGACATTTTATTCAAGAGGCAAGGCATAGAGTGTTCCTTTCTCCCTTTCAGCAAAAGCGGTAGATTTAATATAAGATCACAGTAAAAGTCTGACATTTCTTTTCTGTGAATCTGGGCTAAAGCTGAGATTTGATTTTGAAATATGAACATAAACTGTAACTACCTCAATTTAAGTCACTAGGATTTATATTTATATATAACCTTTAAAGTTCTCCCAACTTTTTACCCCAGAGAAAGGAGGAAATCATAGTTCTCTCCCTGCTGGAGGTCTGGAGCGGCTTTCCTTCTAGGTTAATGGAAAATCTACACTGCTTTCGCCTGGCCTTCCAGCAGCTTCTACCCTCTTGTGACTGATACGAACTCTCACACTTGGGGACATTGCTGTAAGTCTCCCACATTAAACCAAGTGCTATTTGTGGCTCGATCACTTTAAATAACATTTTTTTCTGGATACTTTTAAGCATACTATTTGTTTTGAAACTGTCTCTTCCTAGTGCAGAGTTTCTGCTTAATGTTCTTATTGCTTGTGGCAAAGCCATTTCGACTGCAAATGACTCCCCTGTGATGCTGCTTGTGCGGCTGCCACTCAAGCTGTCATGGGGCTCGTTTTCCCTATTCACCTTCCAGCCACCAATCCACCATGGGCTCAGCTCTCTTTATGTGTAGAGTGGAGTCGGAAATACTTGGTATCAAGATCAAAAGCATCAAATCTTTATGCTCACCTCAATGAAGAGATGGGGACATTGAAGCACAGCAGGAGCACCACAAAGCAAATAGCACAGTTACATAGGAGGCCAGCATTGACCCCTGGACTTGTACCTCTTCTCTGGCACTGAGACGAGGTGAATTGAAGCAAGGTCCCCTACATGGTTGCAAGCAGAGCTGCCAGCTGGCAAAATGGACAAACAGTTTCCTTTCAAGTGAAATGGTAGAGTGTTCTATCATCTTTCAATACAGAGAGAGAGAGAGAGAGAGAGAGAACATAACGAAGGCTAGAATAGTGCTGAAATACCTTATAATATAGGCTAAGTGACTTCGTGTCCACTCACACATAAACAGACAGAGCCTGAACCTGGCACTGATAATGAAACCTTCCAGAAGAGCAAAGCATATGGCAAGGTAACATGGTTGCAAAGCTTACACGGGAGCACAGCTGTGTAGGAGGCTGCTGTGTCACTTTGGAAACTGATCTACAAATGATGGACACGTGAGAGTGATTTGTGTGCCCACAGTAGACTTACCCAGGACCTTGGGGCAAATGCAGGATTCCACATAGCCTTTCCTCCAGCCCCAATTTTATCATAGCTGGCTCACTCATCACCTTTGAAACACCTTTCATTTGTAGCTGATGTGCCTCCAAATTATTGGCGTTCTGGATATGAAAGTGCCCTTCCTTTGAATTTATCTCATGCTGTCCTGCAGCTCACATGGGAGTGGTCATCCTCTCTGGAAAGGTGGTAATGCTTGCCTACCTTCCCTAGGAGTTGTAGGAATTTAATAAGACTTCATGCCCAGCAGGATTGTGGAACCCAAATGCTGTATAGACAGCTGCTTCTAATTATTTTTCTTAGTTATAGTTGGGAATCAGAGAATTAACAGAGGGAAAATACTATGTAGTGAATTCATGAATTAATTTAAATATACCCCATAATTTAATATTCACTCATTCACTGGATGTTTTTTGAGCATTTACTAAGTTTCCTAACATATGTAATCTCTGAATGAACCTAGTGAACACCTTTAAAGTGCATTGATCTATGACAAAGAAGAGATGAAAAGGAATTGTAAAGCCAGCCTAAACTTTTCGTGATTGAAATGACACCACATATGGGGACTCAGAGGGACACAGACCACCAGGTGAGAGGCATCAGGAAGTCATTGGAAGAGAAGGTTCCTGAGATGTGCAGGAGCTAGGAGGCCCAGAGGAAAAGGTAAGGAGCTGAGTATTCCAGGAAGAGGGAGCTCCATGAACAAGTTAAGACAGAGGAAGGACAACTGTGGGAGGAACTCTATAGTCTCCTCTAGACGGCGAAAGTGAGACAAACACATACCACATAGACACACACACATAGACACAGACACACAGACACACACACACACAGACATACACACAGACAGGCAGGCACACACACACACACACACAAGGGCAATTTGTGTGGCCATGATAGACCCACTCAAGACCTTGGGATGGACACAGAATTCCAAATGTCTACTTTCCTCCAGCCCCACCAATGTCAAAGCTGGCTTGCTTGTCACCTCTGCAGCAGCTTTTCTTTCAAGGGACCTGGGTTACTGATGACACCCTGTAGGATCTTAAATATGTCCCACCCTCCCTGGAAGGCTGCATTTTCCCCTGACCTTCCCCTCAACTTCTACCCACACCATTTCATTGTTTGCCTCTGACCCTGTCTCCACTCACAACCTCATATCCCATAAACAAGCAGTTCTTGGAGTTCTCTTTTGTGTATTCAGATCTGGGGCTCTGGGAGCAGAACACAGGTACCCTGATTCCAGCATGTGACTCTTACATTTCCACTGCCTTGTACTCCATTATTACAGCTCAAATAGAGATGTCCTGGTTCTCAAGAGTCCAGATGAAGAGTAAGGTACACAGAAAAACCAACTTAGTGCACCTTCCATGTAGAACAGGGCCAGGGCCTATTGCAGCTTATCTTAACGGTTGGTAGCAAGACAGAAGAAATATGCATTATAAAACCTTGCAATTAGAGGCCACTTCAAAGGTATTTTGTTGTTGTTATTGTTCTCTTTTTTTTGCCTGGCACCTTCTCCCCGGCACCCTTCAAGTGGCTAGAAGTGGAGCGGAGACTTGATAGTGGACCAGCGTTACCTCTTCTGTGTGTGTATGTGTGTGCACACGTGTGTTCAGGGGTCACAGTCTCCAGGCTTTGCCATCATTTCACAAAAATCTGGAAAAGATTGATTTCTTCCTAAAAGACACTTGACTTGGTTTTCCAGTATGCTCCCAGATTAGGTTCTGGGAGTTTCTTGGGAAGATATCTGAGGAAACTGCATTGGGGAAGTAGAAAGAAGAGACAGGAAGGGAGAGGGACATTTGCAGTTATGTGGATGGGCATGCGGGTGCTGTGTTCAAGACCCAACCACCTGAGAACCTTTGCAAGATGATTTAGAACAAATAAATCAGTGACTAAACTGTGTCGCTTGAGTATAGCTGTGTCCTGTTCACCTTGGAGTCAGGGCTGCACCAGGTGTGTTAGCTAACTCTCAGTTGTGCTGTATACCAGTGTCCTGTTCACCATGGGGTCAGGGCTGCACCAGGTGTGTTAGCTAACTCTCAACTCTGCTATATGCTGGTGTCTTATTCACCATGGGGTCAGGGCTGCACCAGGTGTGTTAGCTAACTCTCAACTCTGCTATATGCTGGTGTCCTGTTCACCATGGGGTTGGGACTGCACCGTTATTAGCTAACTCTCAGCATTGGTAGTCACTCAGAACCTTTCTACTACCAGAAAATGGTCACAGGAAAGTTACAGCAGCTCTGAACAGGAAGCCATAGTAAACATAACTCATGAACACCCAGAGAAGCACTGTCAGCCTCTGCTCCACTTGCCAGATACCCATTCTCTCCCTGTCCTTCATCAGTCAATATCCCAGCTCTGCTTTACCAGACAGATACTAAAAGGAAGCCTGACTCTGAGGAAAAACTGGAGTCAGTATTCACAAATGAGTGGGTGTGATCCCTATTTTATGGGAGCCTGTTATATACGCTTGAACTTTGCACATGCTGACCTTTTACTTTGTACAACTTCTCGAAGATTCCACTCCTCCCTCCAAAGTCCAGTTCCAGTTCTCATTCTTCTATTTTGCCCCATCCTCATCAATTACTTCAGCAGCAGGCTGTGCCACCTCTACAGCAGTGTCACTCTGAGGTTCCAGGCCACCCGTGTCTGTCACACCAGTTATGATCTCTAGCTGGGAGTGGGGAGACCAGCACAGAGCACGTAAGCATGGCAAGTTTGCGGCTGCAGCGTGTGGCACATGTCTCCAGGTTCATTAAGAGACCATGGCTAAAATATAAATATCCACCTCTGGTGTCCACATGCATGTGTTTATACATGCATACATGAACAAGAACACATTACATATGATGTGGAATGTCCTTCTGTATGCTGCAAGTATGTGCTGCTTTTATTGGTTGATTAATATGCTGTTTTGGTCTATGGAGGGGCAGAATATAACTACATGGGAAATCCAAACAGAGATAAAGAGAGAAGGGAGGTAGAGACGCCATGTAGCCTTCAAAGGAGTGATATACCAGGATATTACCGGTAAGCTACAGCCACGTGGCAAGACATAGATTAATAAAAATGGGTTAATCTAATTGTGAGAGGTAGCCAGTAATAAGCCTGAGCCATTGGCCAAACAATTACCATTAATATTAAGCCTCTGAGTGTTTATTTGGGAACTGGTACGTGGGAAAGAAGCATTTACATACATATGCTTGCATACACACAAAAGTTCAAGGTCATCTTTTGCTGCATAGTAAGTTTGCAGCCAGCCTGATCTACCTAAGACCTCTTTCCAAACAGAAGGAAGGTCCGTCAAAATTCAGTTTTACACTATGTTCCTGTTGAAACTCATTTCCTCCCAACTTTTCCTTAGAATCTGCTACCCACAAATGACTTGTGTGAATGGTTTGAGAGAAGTCAAAATGAAGCCAGAATTCTCAGTCAGGGTCCATGAAGAAAGACAGAGCATGCTGTCCTCTGAGACAAAGGCACAGTGGTGTCAGAACGTCTCTGAAAAAAAAAATGTTTGGAGGCAGCAGAAAGAGGAGAGATTCAGAGATGTGTCTGCAGGCCAATAAAATGGAGTTTTATTTGTCTACATTTGGAGTGATAGATCATTGACATGGTGATCAAAGGCGGCATTGCGGAGGACCAGAGGAGAGGGAGAAAGCCATTATCAGCAGCATCTGTGCCGTTCAACCAAGATGCCTGAGACTCAGCTGTTTCTGATAGCTCAAGGAGTCTCTTCCTAGGCAAGAAGACTTCCAAGTCTCCAAGTCTCTGTCTCACCATTCACAGAGCAAAGTTCAGGGCCTGAAAGAATCTATGAACCCAACAAGCTTTTATTGGCTTCCTTTATTTATAAGTCCAAAGTCAGGTTGGACATAACCGTTGATTGCTGCTCCTAGGCATGAGTTATATATAGAGGAGACAGTGCTGTAGGACAGTGATAAGGGTCACAGGGACACAGTCTATGCACTGTGGGGTTGAGCGGGACCTTGACCCAGGTTGAGGCATCCATAAAGTTTCCTGGAAGTTGCTCAAGGTCATAGTCTCTGGTATATTGCCGGGAAGGAGTTTTGGCAGATGAAGGCAAATGAATAAAGACTGTGGAGTGCCCACAATAGAAATAACCAGGCTAGCTAAGGATAAAACAATTATATTTTTATTTATTTTAAGGGGAAAACTTATGAAACAGGAAACGAGAAATCCAAGCACAGTACTGTCCAGCGGGAAAAGGTGCAGAGCAAGCACACACGGAGGTGCACACCTTTTACCCTGGGTCCCAGGGAAGCCAGGCCTTATCTAAGACTCACCTCTAAAGATGGTTCACTAACAAGATTCCCCATCAGCCCACCCTCAGGCTGCCCTTTCCTCTCCCTAGGGCTGTTTGATTCTTGTTGCTTTTGACATATTTTGTCTCTCCATCTAGGTTCTAAGCCTCTAGGCTGTGGAGACTGCAGGAGTGGGTGTGAGGGTAGGAGAATTAGAACTGTGCCAAGCAGAATCCTCGTCTAGGAGCACCGTGCCCTGGCCACCTGTCTCTTACGTCTGCCCTTCACTCTCGTGGGATTGGCAGCCACAACTGGGAAACCAATGGCATGATAAGGCCCTCCCCACTGGACTCATGCTACACAGTACTGGGTGCTGAGGAGGGGAAGGGAGGAGAGAGGAAACAGAAAGGGGAAGAGGATAAGGAAAGTGGGAAAACAGTGTATTTGGATATTTTTAATAGACTCTTATACTCATTTTCTTACTCTGAATATATATCAATGAAGATTCTGGAGTAAACCGAGGAAATGTTTTCGAGGTAGGGCAGTGTAGCAGGAAGAGAGCTAGAGCTGGAGACCCAGGGTGAGTCCTGCTCTGTGACCCTGGGCAGTCCTAGTGACCTCTCTCGTCCTCCATGTCTCCATGCGTCAAGGGTTCTGGATGGATGTTCTTCACAAGCGTTCACTCGCTGCCTCTGTGGTCTCCAGTCAGCACAGCGAGATGGGAGGAGAGCCTGCCGCTGGTCTCTGGGCTTCACCAGGGTTCAGAAGTTTTTAATCACTTCAAATAATTCCTGGTCTACGGAGTCACGCAAAATAGCCCCAAAGAAAGATGTTGACGGCCAGCAGGATGATGGCGTTGAGGTTGCAGACACGTCTCCAGAGCGGCTCCTCCTCAATGCTGGTCAGCTTCTGCTCTAGTGCAGCCTTCTCCGCTGAGCTCAGGGCTTGCTGTGGAGCCCCAGAGAGTCCACAGAACCAGTTCCATAGCCATTTCCCCAAGGACCTATGTAGGGCTGAGTGACAGGCCATAATGAGAGAAGGTCAGGACCAGGAAGGAAGAAAGGATGGAGAAAGGGGAGGTTGGACAAGGGATGAAAGAGTGGGGGATGGTAAGACATGGAAGGAGTGCGGGGAGGACATTTTGTAAGGCTCCAAATTGCTCTAAATTGGGTCTCCTGGATGAGAACTTTGTGATAGCAACCAAATAGTCACTGCTCAGAATCATCTCGTTACAGGAGACAGTGTGTTCTTATTCAGAGCACCAGTGCAGAGTGGGGACAGATAAAGAATCCATTTTACCCAAAAATGGGGAGTCTCTAAACCAGATGGACTCGTTTTCCCAGCTATGGGGCCTGACATTGGACTAGAGGTCAGGAACCTGGCAGCAGGGCCAGTTCTGCCCTCAGCCTTGCAACAGGTTGTGTGTAAAAATCATCCACCCCTCCTTAGTAGCAGGTGCTTTCTCCCCCATCTGACTTAGGGACATGTCCTGCATTATCCTAAGAGTTGTTTATGCATCTAATGAGAATGGGGGTTGATAACACTACAGGGGCTACCAGGGCTGGTACTGGGAGAGGCTGTCTAAGTGATGTAGGCCGGGCCTGTCGAGTGAGGTGCAGAGCTTGGGATCACACAGCTCACAAAAGCTAAGCTTGAAGGGACTGCTTCTCCCCTGTCTCGAGGTTTCTTTGCTTCAGCGAGAAGGCTCCCCTGCAGGAGCAGCTGCCTTCCCTGTCTCTCATTCCTCCACAGGGGTGTTTTGTCATGGGGCTGGGCTTGAGAGTTAAGGACTTTATTTCTACTGGAATTTATGGCTGACTCAGAGGACCATTTTCCTTCCTTAGGTATAGCTATTCAGAGGGAGCAGGCATTCCTTGGCATCAACAGGAAACACTTTGCCCTGGACACAGGGACCAGCCATGGGTCTGTCTGTCTCTGTAACAGGGATCCAGTCACGGGCAGTCTCTCCTTTTCCCCAGACACCCTTTCCTCTCCACCTTAATAGCTGCCTCACTTACACTACTGCTTGAAGAACGGTCTTTTCAGCTCATAAACTTTTTAGGGGCAGACTCAGGCTTTGCAGTGATAGAGCCTTTGAGACCCACCCAAAATCAGGTGCAAGGCTATAAAACATATATAAAAAATAAAGCTACAGTTTGTCAATCAAAATACATTGAACCTCAGTGGGGTGACTGGTAAGGCCAGGGAGAGTGGCTTTGGCCTGGGATGCTTATGAAATGAGTATCTCTGACTGTGGTGTCTGCAAGAGGGCATCTCTCCTCTACAGATTGCTCCATGGACCTCTGACTACCACCGTCTGGGCAAGGAGTATTGAGCTCAAGGTATCATTAGCTACTGGCAAGTGGCCATTTGTCTGGCATGAGGACCCCAAAGGAAGGAGAAAGGCCTCAGAAAGCGGGAGTTCCTTCAAGCCTGAGACCAGTGCATACAGAGCATCGGCAACCGTGCGGGTCCAGCAAGGGCTGCTTTGCTAACAGGGTCTCAGTTTAACCTGCTGCAGTTACAGAAGCGGGCACTGCAGAAGCAGGCACAGCACTCAGGCTCTCTGAAGTCCGATAAAAGTTTGCCCAAATCTATGCAGAGCTGCTTCAGAGAATCTCTCTAACTAAGGCTGGAAGGAAATACAGCACTTAAATTTTATTAAATTTCTACTTCATAAGGATACGATAATTGATTTTTGACTTTAACTTGCAACTGATGTGACTTTTGAAATTTTAAATTTTTCTTTGGGAATATTATAACAGAAAAATCCCTATAATGTTGCCATTCTATAATTGGAGTGTCTTAATATTGTTATTTAATCTCACTACAGGAAGGTTATGACCTCATTATATTTTCCACTGGCACATTATGACTTCCATTTAATTATTGTGGTATCCCAATACAGTTAACAATCTCTGGGAAGCCAACTGCTGCTCCAAGAGTCTGGCAGAGAGGTGGCCATTTTTCTCAGGTCTTCCTATGATAACAACACAGGCTGTGGGCATGCTCTACACTCTTCAACGAGGGACAGTCAGGCTTCTGTGTGACTACAGATAGTATCATAGAGACAAGAGGGGAATAAATATATAAATGGATACAGGGATAAAGCTGCCTGCTTCTTTGTGATGCCCGAGGCTCCCTTCCATGTGGAGGAAACTCAAGAGGCATAATGCTGTTTGGTTTTCCGCATGTTCGATTTTTCAGGCTGTGTCATTGGCTAGATCTTTTGGAGAAAGGGTAGACACCCCTGTCTAATGCTGTGTTAAGTATTAGGAAGAACACCCCTCCATGGATAGACTTTAAATCTAACCACCACATGAGTTACCAAGAAAACCTTTCTCCTCTGTCTTAACGGGTTTAGTAGTCACCTACGGAAGTGAAAGGATGGTTTAGATAGTGTTCTTTCAGAATCCTACATCCTCAGTGACCCCAAAATTCATCCTGGGGGAATCCTCAGAGTTATATTTGTCCCCATTGTTCCTTTGTGACATGTGCCCCAACATGCACCCCACCTACCTCTTGATTGATCAGATGCCTGGGTGCTGTTTGCTTCTTCCCCATCTCCTGCTGGGCCCTCTGCATCTGGCCTCTCTGCCAGTCCTGGGGTGTTTTCCCACTCTGTCTCATTCCCACTCACAGAAGCTTCCTTCTCCAGCTCAGGTAAGGGACAGTTCCTTGTCCACCAGGTCAGGCGAGCAAGCTAGAGAAAGAGGAGATGACATTTGGAGTCAGAAGGCCAACCTGCTGTAGAGAAGGAAGTCTCATTCATGGGAAGCCTTCAGAACCATACAAAACAGGGTGAGGAGCAAAGTAAGGTTGTGAGGAGGGCACCTTGGTTTCCTCTTTCTTCAAGTAGGGCGTCTTTCTTGAATAATCACTCTGTCAGCCCTAGGCTGGGTGCTGGAATTGAGATCTGAATCGGGAATTCCCCAGCAACTTGAAACTCAACCCGAAAGAATTGAAATAGATAGGAAGCCTGAACACCAAGGAAAGACTTCAAAGGTCCAGGGGAGGGGTTGATAGCTGGCAAAATCAAAACCTGAAAGGCAGCGAGGGCTACTGCAGACCTTAGAAAATCCTGTAAGCTAGGATGTTCAAAGCTCCCTTGCAGTGAATTGAAGTGGTCCAGCCCAGAAACTGTTGAAAAGTGAAACAAGAAATAATTGAAAGAAATATTAAGTGCTTGAGAAAACAGGAGGGCGAGGTCCATGCATTTATTTATGCATTTATTCCTTTCGCAGTGCAGACCTAGGCCTTACACATATTAACAATCAGCCACCCATCTATCTCTCCATCCCAGGAAACAGCAGCCTCGTGAGACATTAGGAGAGTAAAATGTATAGGACATGGTGACTTATGGAACCATCAAGTGAAGAAGAGGAGAGACTGCCATGGCTCCTGGTTCCTGGTTCAGCTGATGACATGTGTAATAGGACCCCTCCAAGGGAGAGAAGATACAAGGCAAGAGTGGGTTTGGGTTTTTGTAAAAGAGGAGGAGAGTAAAGGTGTGCAGAGACCTCAGAAGCAGGAGGCCATGTCTGGACACAAGAAGAGCTAGCCTTACTTGCTCATCTGTGTCTTTTGTCTGCGGGAGTCATAAGGCCATTTTACTAGCTCACAGGCACCACACAGATGAGAATAAACACAGTGGCTGCCATTCAATGTTTAGGGTCTAGTTTCTACTAGGCTCTGTCAGAGGTCACATTGTGTCCTATCGGAATTTCTATGCTGAAGTTTTTGCTCTCATATTTCATATTATAGCTACATATAGAGATAGGGTTATGAGAAAATAATTAAGGCAAGGTGGGATGAGAGGGGCAGGCACTATGGAGATCGTGTCCCAGACAGAGGACAGAGTCGGGGAGAAGATGGCTATCACTACAAAGATCGGGTCCCAGACAGACACAGAGAACAGACTCAGGAAGAAGATGGCTATCACTAAGCTTTAGAAGAACCCTCAGATAAAAACAACCTGCTGGTCCTTGATCCCAGGCTTCCAGGCTCCAGAAAGGTATGTGACATAGTATTAATGTTTATGTCATCGAGTCAGGGCTAAGTGATTACTATGGCTTTAGTAAGCAAAACAGGCTGAGGGGAAAGCCTTCAACAAACTTGGCATCAGTAATCAGAGGCTAGGGGGCAGTTGGCTCTCTGGTTCCTTTCTCATTATATCCTTCTTTCTTACTATAAAAAAAATGTTATTTCTTGTAGGCCATCTCAGAGCAACATTGCCAATGTACCCACTCCTAGAGCCCTGGGCTTACCCTCTCTCCTTAAGCTAAGTCCTTCTATGCTTTCTACGTAGCTACTAGCTTGTGTTGGCATCTGCTTTCCGGGCACAGTTGTTGGTAGGGATCATTTATCTTTGTAAACCCAGCTCCACGCCTGACACCTAGTAGGTAGACACTGAGTAACTTTGAACTGAATGGGTTACTCCTCACCTGAAAATTCATACCCCAGTGAGCCTGTCCTCCAAGCGATACCTGCTTGGTAGTAGCTGAGACCATAATTCATAAGATAAAACCCAGTGGGGGCGCAGGGAGGGGGAGGTTTCTGGGCATTCGGGACAGAGGAATTGTTCCCAGAAGCGTTAGCCTGAACACACCACTTGCCTTTTCATCAGGGATGGGCTCTGTGTAGAAGCTGATTATGACAATGATGATGGCAGTAAGTCCACAGAGGAGGAGGGCAAAGTACAGGTAGTGGAAGTCCTTCAGAACAGCCGGCCTCCTGTCTGCCTCCCCACAGGCTGGGGCAGGGTATGAGAACTCCAGAGCCATGCGCATGATTCCCACAGCTAGGCCAAACATGAGGCCCCAGAAGGCACCCTAAGGAGAGAGTGGAGACACAACAGGAAGAAACTGGGGTGAGGTAGGTCCAACCTAGGAAGTTGAGGGACACTCTTCCCTAATATCTCCTCCTACTGGCTTATTTCAGGGGAAATTTCAGCCGCGAAGTTCCCCATTGACACTCTCTGTCTTGACTTAAAAGGCAGGCAGAGTGCTGTGCTGAGAGGGACATGAGTTTCTGAGCTGCACTAGAATTGAGATCCCGGCTCCATGAGAATGTCTTGAGCCCATCAGTGTGAAAATGCTGGCTCGGAGCTTTCTTATGTGCAGTGAACAGGGAGATTGGTTAGTACTGAGTCACAGTGCTCAGTATTCAAACTTCCCATCCTGGCACATCTCCCTCCCTCCCATACCTATCAGGATTCAAGGTAGGACAACTGTGTAGACATCTCCCCACGAGCTCACAGTGCATCAATATTGTTGTCCTCGCTTTGCTTATGTGCAGAAGGATACAGGCCTACAGGTGGAGCAGAGACCAAAGAGCCTCAGGCTGCCCTGCGCTTTCACACGTCTCTGTCTCTCATGTCCAGCATTCTCTTCCTCTACCGCTGACCCTTCAGGAACTGTCTCACATGCCACTTCTTCCAGGAAGTCTGCCCCTCTCCTGGAAGTCTCTCCCCTGGCTCTTTACTTTCCCAGAGTGTGTGTGATGTGTGTGGGAGGGGCAGCGTTCTTGCACTCACAGGCTCAGTGATCCTCTTGCTGAAGATGGCCAGCAGGAAGAGGGCCGTGATGGGTGGGGCTAGGTAGCTGGTGATAGACTGGATGTAGTCAAAGAGCTGCCCACTGTTGGAGCTCTGGATGATGGGGATCCAGAGGATGCTGATGACTACCAGGAAGACTATGAACAACCTGTGGGAAGAGCACAGGGCGCTGTGAGCACCACGCACAGGAGCATGGGCAGGATGAGGTGTGCATGGGAATCAGGAAGGGAGGGAAAGTGAATGGTCCCTGGGCCAGAGAAGGTCTGTGGATTAGAATCTCAAGTACTAAATGGTAGAAATTACACAGTTAAAAATCCCAGGAAATGGGACTTCAGAATTCAAGAAACCTTAGTACTCATCCATTGGATGGGTTCAAGGTTGTTCTGTATACCCACTGATGAGTGATAACCCATGCTCCCCCACCCCCAGGTATGCACTGCAAAGTCCCTGCTGAGCTTGCCTTTCTTCCTTTTTGCACTCAGCCACCTAGAGTGATTTACTTCTCCAGGAGGCTTCCAGTCTTACATTGGCCCTGGGTCTCTGCTTGTTCTCTTTAACCCCTCTCAACCGATTGCCACTCAGACCTAACACTTTTGGTGCCTGATTTTATGAATACAAACAAAACAAAAATGACAGCAACAACAAACAACAACAATAAAACCACACTGCACTTTTCTTGGATGGGCTGAATGCAATAATGCATATGACCAGGAGATGGAGCCCAAATCCCACGGATGGAGAACTATAGCCCTGTTGGTGAGCAGAAAGGAGGACTACTTCTAAGATTCTTTCCTCTCCTCTCTTTTAACTCCCACCTGCCCTTTCTCGGATCCTGTTAGACAGGTCCCACCTGTCCTCTTTGATGCTCATTCCCTCTACTGTCCTACTCTTAAATGCTGGGTTACTGTCTGGGTGTGTGCAGATGAGCAGGCCATAGGGCAGAAGCAAAACGCCAGGAATAGACAGTGAGTGCGAAGAGTGGGCTGTCTAGTCCCACATCTTTAACCACAAAAGAGGCTGGGATGTGCTATTCAGCTTCGAAGCCAGAACCTGGGAGACTTGAGTTGTGAAGCAGAGATTTCAACCCTTTACCCTCATGTGAAGTCTCAGTCTGTGGAGACTAAGAAAATTTACCACTAAGTTATGCTTTTAAAAATATAAACTACTACATTCAAGGTGAAGTTCAACCTTCCTTTCTTGATGTTCAAAGCTTGTGAGTCAACTGTTTGGAGACAACCGCTTTATGGACGTCTCCCTCAAGATTACCCTTCACTGTCTCTTGAAGTTCCCTCTTTGTTGTAAGCTGGGGATGCCCCGAGAGCTCAATTGTGTATCATGGATCTGTGTGTCCCCAATTCAACAGTGTGGCAAAGGATGCATGTTCTAGGTATATCTGGCGGGTTCGTAGTATTCATATTGTCCTAGAGTAACAGCCAGAGATTGCCCAAAAGACTTCATGGGGTGAGGTGCTCCCCGAATTCCATGTGATCAGTTAGGGCTTACATGCATTATTATCTCACAGTGAACTTGTTAGTTAAACAGACAAGCGTAGATTTCTTCCCATCTTCTGTTATTCTGAAGGGGGAGAGAGGTGACATAGTTTTGGAGAGGGATTTAATGCAGAGTCACACGGAACCCACTGTCTGACTGTGAGCTTGGGGTCTAAACCTAGCTGATCTTCCCAAGAAGCAGGGATGGGAGAGGGGAGAGAGAGTTCTCCAGCGAGAGGGCGCTTTGGAAGCATAGTCAGCACACCTGCCTACCACCATCAGCTCTTGCTCAGTTGCCTGCCTGCGGAAGCGCTGCCACACATCTATGGCAAACAGGGTGCTGCTGCTGTTGAAGATGGAGGTGAGTGAGCTCATCAGGGCAGCCATGATCACCGCGATCATCAGGCCACGCAGACCTGGGGAGAGACAAGGCCGAGTGGAAAACTGTCAATTTAAGGGCTCTGCCAGGATGTTGGAGGTTGCAGCAGAACCACATAAAGACAAGAATTTTGGGGTGGAGATGGGATGAGGTGGGTGCTAGTGATGGTCCCATCTAGGACAGATATAGAATCCGGACACCCACAGTGCTTGAGTCCAGGTTCTGGTCAGCCTCTGTCTCGGCTTTTTGGCTTTGGGTGGCCCATCAGGACTCTCCAAGCCTTGGTTGCCCTCTGTATATTACAAGATGTGCATGAATCAAGACGATAAGAGGCTTCCTGCAGTCTTGATATATGTTTTGGTACTATGGCCATGGATGGTGGTAGATCCCTGGGACTGGGGCTAAAAGGGTGCTGGTAACATATTTTAATTTTTATGATGCATTGTCTATTCTTTTAAAAACAGCATTTTATACCTCATTGTGGTCATTACCCGAAGTCTCAGCCTTAGAGACAGAAACCTGGGCTGTTTCCTGGCTTTGTGGGTAACTAGATAAATGATCTTGGGACGAGGAGTTTTCTCTACTTGTACCCAATTTTTTCACCTGGACACTGGACATATTAGAGTGTACACTGATATTTGAAATTTCTACCACTGATGGCCAAACTTCTGGAAATGACCTTTCATCACTGGGGTGATGACTCCCAGAAATTCTGAATCATTTGTTTCCCTCTGGCTAATAATACCTTTCTGATCTCCCCACCTGATATCATCATTATCCTCAGCCCTTCTCTTAACTCTCCCTGTCCCGTTTCTTAACTGCTTGGCCCTAGCTGGGCCTTCACTCTCTCTACAATTTCTCTGACTGGCTGTAACCACTAAAGACAAGCAATAACCACTCATCTCTTGCCTTCCAGTTCCTCGACTCATTTATGTTTCCTTGACTTTCCCCTCCCATTCTCTCTCCATACTGAATTCTTCAAGCACAGTGGTCTGTTGAAAGCACAAACTTCATCATTCACGCTTGAACCAAAGCTCCCTCCTGTCTGCAGTGACCTCCTTTGCTCTCAGAGAAAAGGCTGTCCTGTGTGGTGTTTGGCCATGACATTCCCTTGGAAAACGGTCTTCACTCATCCTTTCTGCTGATGGTGCATTGCACGGTCTTCCCACCCTGGTCATTTGCACACACACTATCTTCCTAGAATGGTGTTCCCCATGCTCTTGGTTTTTGACAAGTTGTATCTTGTGACTCAGCAGTCTTTTTTTTTCTTTGGAATATTTTTTTCTAACAGGCTCCAAGATTGGTCAATGCTTCCTTGGAGCTCTTCTGCTCACCATATCCTATACTCTCTAGGAACCCAGGTATAGTCCCTGGAGACCAAAAAGAACTGGGATCAGAGAACTATCTTTTAGAAATGTGTCTCCAATACCTGGAACACATACCTTAGGAAAGCTTGAGGAAGCGTGTGTGTGTGTGTGTGTGTTCTGGCATGGGGCCAGAGGTGGGTCTTTCTCTTCTCTCTTTTCATCTATTTGTAGTGCAGTCCTTCCTGGGTCATGATCCTTAAAGGAAGAACTGGGTGGTGGAAAGGGGTGGGAGCTAAGACTCACCCACAGGCATGAGCGCCATGACCAGCTTTGGGTAAGCAATGTTGGAGCATCCCACTCTGGCGCCACACACTCTTTGACAGATGTCAGGGTCTACGCAGGCAACTTCATCTGCAAAGGAAAAGAGCTGTATGATGCTGTGCCTCCTTAGGTTGGCCTCCTATTTGCTTTATGATACTATGGGAATATGTTCTGGAGACTCCAACTTAGTCTATAGGGTGAAATGACAAGGGGTCTGACCACCTACAGGTATGTTGTGCATGAACCACACTTCAGAGATTGTTAGAGTTCTTTGATAAAAACAAATATCCTTGGGAAGATCCAATAATGTCTTGTTTCTTCTCCATATAAAGGGGAAAAACTTAAAATGGCCTCCAAATGCAGATTTTTTCTACTCCAGTACAAAGTCTAAAATGCTTCCTGTGTTCCCTTAATTGAGAAATCCTCTGGTTCACTTGTCCCAGGAAAGCCTTCCCTGAAAATGCCCTGCAAACCCCACAATGCATAGAGAGCTGCACTAGTTCTTACCTGGGTACAGAGCCCGGCTGATCATGCCAGGCATGACAATGAAGAACATTGGGAAGATCTTTAGGTAGCCACCTAGCACTGAGCCTCCCTTGGCATGGGAAAGACTCTTGGCAGAGAGAGACCTCTGTACAATCACCTGAAACAACGTGAGATATACATAAATAGCAGTGGGGATACATCACTGGTCAGAGAAGGACTTAGTTCAGTGCAGGAGAGCCCAGCACTAGTCACCATTTGCCTCCACTCAGTCCCAGGATGATGTCCAACCCCTTTGTACCCAACGGCCTGCTTGTTTGTTTACTTGTTTTCCTGCTGGGCCAGGCCAGGCTGGGGAATATTACCTGATCTGTGCACCAACACCAGGTGGCCAGGACTGTGAGCCCAAAAATGAGACCTGGCCAAGGAATGTCCCCATTCACAGGGTCACGGAGCATGTGAAAGGCATCGGACCGTGGGAGGTGACAGGTGGTGTTGGGAACTGTGGCATTGGGAATGGCCTGCTTATATAGTTGCTGCAGGCCTGGGTACCAGCCCACCTCCTTAAAGCCTGTGGGAAGAGACATGGTATGAGAAATGGACCCGGAGTCCCCCACCAATAGCCTTAGGTGAGCCTCTGGGTTTGGACTGACTTGAGAACTGGGAATGGATGAGAATGCTGGGTCTTGGGATCAAGGTTCTTGATTTGGAATAGAGAGAATGCTGACTTTAGGGAGGTCTGGCCTAGAAAAGAGGTTTGGCCTTATGCTATAGAAAGTTCTAGGGAGTCAAGGATAGGGTGCGTTTAGACCTCTTTCTTACCCAGAAACATGAGGACTAGAGCGCCCCCTACCATGATCACAGTCTGTAGAGCATCTGTATAGATCACAGCAGTGAGTCCTCCTGGGTACCCAAGGAGAGCATACATCAGTCAGTATCAATGGGAAATTTCTCTCTGGGTACCTGCCCTGTGTTTGGCTACATTGGGGGAGACCAGAGAAGACACAGAGCCCTCTTAGGAGGAAACCCTGGTGACAGATCCTTCTCCATCTCTTCTCTCTCTATCCCACCCAGGGACTATGCTGGCTGGTTACAGACCAGTGTATTCTGATGTAATTCTTTCCATCCATGGCAAGGCCTGGTCACCACACCATCAACAGCTGCTGTTCTTGCCATTAATATCCCCAAGCTCTCTGCTTTCCCTCCCAAAGTCCACCTAGATGTCTCACATCATTCAAAGACGACTTAGCCATAAGTAGTTCTGTCCTGGGCTGTTGTCCCAGGGTACCCAGTTCTATGAACTGAAGGAAACAGAGTAGAATGGGTTCTTGGTTTTGCCATGGTGACTATGGCCCAGACAGCAGTCCATTGATTTCCTACCTTGTCCCACACAGCCAGATCTCAGCAGGACTACACGTCTCTCTCATTACATGCCTTTGCCAAGTATATTTGTCATCTCTGCTTCTCCACTCCCTTTTCTCTTTTGCTGTCTTTCCATCTCCCTCTGTGTGTTCTCTCATAGCATATGTCTGTCTTCATTAGTTTTTCTTCATATCTCCATATCTTGCTGTCTCTCTCTGGATTATCAGTCTTCTGCCTGTCTCTTTCTACCTTTTATCATTCTATCTTTCAATATCTTTGCTAGTGAACACTTCCCTCTTCATCTCACGGTCTCCACATATCAACATGGCCTCTCCCCCTTCCTACCTGCGATGGTATAGACAGCTGTCACCAGTAGCAGGATCACCGTGGAAAGATAGAGGTTCCAGCCTAAGGACATCTGGATGAAGATGGCTCCAGAGAAGATATCAGTCTGCAGAAAGCAAGGACCCAGAATTCCATGCTACCCAATACTTTCAGGATGGTTGTTGTGGGTGTGTCACCCACCTTATCTGATGTCCTCAGCCTTCATCAAACAATGCAGACAAGGCTGGAGAGCCATGCTGGTGGGTTTGGTCTTGGAACTAAAGTGCCACATTATGGAATGTGGGCTTGACCTTGCAGACATGGAGGCATGATAGAATTGAGAGTAAAACAATGCTGAATAATGTTTTGAATAAAAAGATAAATAATCAGCTATCCTTGAAAGATTTGTCTGTGTATTATGAATGTCAGGATACAAAATGAAAGTGGGAGATGGAGGAAGTAAGGCTAGAAGCTGGAGGTAGAGAAGAGGACATTTGGGAAGAGAGAATAGGAACTGTGCAGGTTATTGACTGCTCCACAAATTAGCACAGGCCCACAGGGCTGCCGGGGGAGGCAGCCATGGGTTCTGGATGATCCCTATGCCTGGGTTATTATGGAACTTGGGGGTAAGGAAAGCCTCAGCTAACAATGTCTGTCCTCAAATTAATTTCATTACTATATCCGGCACCTGGTTGATTCTGTTCCCTTCAGTCTATTCCTCAATCCATTCCATGATTGTTCACAAACTGATGACAGAGTCTAAAATATGGTAGTGGGAGGACCTAACCATCTCAGGGCATGGGAGTCAAGATCCAGTTCTGATTCCAGACCTAGTCCTTTGTGTAGACTTGGATAATTCACTTGACATGTCTAGGTTTGTCTTCTAAGTTTAGTTCAATAAAGCAACAGTAAAGATTTTTCATACTCTAACATTCTAGGTGATTAATAAAGAATTGTCCAATGAAGTATCAGTTAATGGAAATGTGATAGAGTGGACTCTAGTTTGATAGTTCATTGTGTGAAAGATCAATATTCACTTAAAACATTTCCTATTCAAGTGTGATTTCCCCACTTCTGGATGGCAACATTCTCTGAAGTCAGGTTGATCTATCTTTCCTTTCTTTTATCCTTCATTCCATCCACAACCCTTTCATTGTATCCCCTTCCCCCTCCCCCCTCTCCCCTTCCTTCTCCCCATCCCTCCCCACCATCAGTGAGCTCAGCATGATGTCCATGGTAAGAAGCCACCTGCAGTCATACCCACCGAAATCTTGGTAAAGATGTAGAGGATGAGAGACAGGACTGACATGTACACCTGGATCCTCTGCCCTCCAAACCGTTTCTTCAGGTACTGGGGCATGGTGACCACACCCGCTGCAATATACACAGGAACAAAGATCCAGCCCAGGGCCACGAGCAGCCATGTTGCCTGGAGAACATAGGGTAGCTATTTTAGCTGTAGAAAGCTTGTCAGCTTCCTGCCCATAGGTAGCATGTTGGATGGGAGAAGCCCTGACGGGGGAGATGAGAGACCTGGGTCCTCCTACCAGCTTTTCTGCATAACCCCAGAGGAGTTCTCTTTCCTCTTTAAGGCCTTAATTTCATCATCTATATAATGGGTACTCTGTTTACCACACAACCTCCCAAGTACCTCTAAGATATCTTTCTTCTCTAAGGCCAGGAACAGGAGATGGTTCTGACCCTCAACACTCTGGAGCCATCAGGTCAGTTTCCTTACATTCCACTCGAAGCCGCCCACAGCAAGGCCTCCAGCAGCCCCTGTCCCGGCCAGGCCGATGAATAAGCCACTGCCCACATTGCTTGACATCAGAGATGCTCCAATCTGCAAGGCACAAGTGAGGTTAAGGGGCAAGGGGCAGAGTCAGTTTGGAGCAATCTGGGCTTAGGATCACTTACTATGAGGAGGCAGCTAAAGGCTGTGATTTTTGAGGCACTGGATAAAGAGAACCTTTCCGAGGGTTTTCTTTCTCCTCACAACACCAGTCATTTCTCACTATCCCTGTGAACTTCTGGGTTCCAGAATCAAACATCCTCAGGTAGTTATCATGTTAAACAGACATACGTTTGCCATCCTTAGATTTTTCTGCTCCAGTTAGCCAAATCTTTCAGACTCCCAAAGGCTGTCAGGGTTTTCTCTTCTTCTTAGAGAGCAGAGTGTAAGCCGTGGTGGTCAGGGACAGTGAGCATCACCAAAATGGAGGTCAAAAATGACTGGCATTATTATGAGTGTGAGAGTAACTGAGTGAGGGAGTGAGAAGGGTGTGCAAGAATCTTTAAGTGTAAGGCTATGTGAATGAATGCATGAAAGTGAGTGGGAGCGTACATGTATGCACATGTGTGAGTATATGTGAATGCTGGCCTGTATGAATGTATGTGTATGACTGTGGGGGGGTGTGACTGGGAGAAGGAGAGAACATGTGAACACATGAATGAGCATGTGAGAATTTGTGTGTGTGTGTTTGATGTGACTAGGTTTCTAGGTAGACCTCATCTCCCTTCATCCTACTTTGGGAAGAGAAGTTAATTTTCAGGGATCAATAGAAATATAGGGTATGGCCCAATGGGAGAAATGCTTGGGGTCAATTTCTGGAGCTGGCTGGGAGCTCGCCCCTGATTCTCAAGTCAGTGTTGTTCAGTATTAAGTGCAGGTGTCAGTCGTTCCAGAAAGTGATTCCTACTTCTTATCCACCTATGGCCTGAGACCCAGCAACTTCATCAACCTATGGGAAATGCAGTGCCTCCCTCTACCCCAGGTGTGAGTATATTATTCCTAAGTCTGTGTGCCCACTCAACTCTGAGCATCCCTAAAGCAGGAAACTCCTTATATATCTCAATAGATCCAGAGCCCTACATAAGGTCCATATCTGGGGACACAGCAGGGGGATGGAACTCTCCCTGGGTGTGAAATACCAGGTTGGATACCTGGTTGAGCACTGCAAGTGTTGAGGATATTTGTTTTATAATTATGTTTTTGTTTGTTTCCCATGAAACTCTGAGTGAAACTTCAGAGAGAGCAGGGAGCAACTGCTCTAGCCTTTGATTGACAGCTAACAAATCCTTCCCTGCAGCCCGGATGCCTTGGTCAGGCAGTTGTCATACTAGCTGCTCCCACTGGGTGAATGCCTAGACTGTCGTCATGGCATCCCAGCTGCTTCAAATGACTCAGTGATCCATTGAGGAGACCACACTCCAGCTTCAGAGAAACACTGCAATTGTGATGCCACAGAAGTTACAGATGGCTGCTTTGAGAGGCTGTGCTCCTGTCCGACACTTCAGAAAACCTGCACCAGGTGGGGAAGATTGCTCTTTGGGCTATATTATCTTCAGTGGATAGCAGAAGACTCTACTCATCCTATAGCTACTCACATAACACAGAAGGGGAAGCAACTTCCCAAGAGCACAGAGAAAGTCTGTGATTGGTGCAGTGTGAGGCTTGTGATTGGTCCTTATTTAGGGAGTGTGATTAGTGGAATTAGAAGCTAGAGACATATTGGCATACCAGGCTGTGATTGTATTCCCCCAAACTTCCTGCTGTTTCTCGGTGTTGAAACATTTTGCCTAAATAGTTGCTTTTCTTATGAGGGATCATTATCGCAAATAGAACATGTTGGTTTTGGTGTTGCATGAAGAGCAGATATTAGATCATAGGGCATAAAAACTGTAGTAGTAAGTAAGCAGCTAAGAGTTCCAGAGACCCACTGAGCACTAATAACCCAGTTATTCAAAGCTCTGATACACAACACTAGGCTGAAAATTAATAATAATAATAATAATATGATGATGATGATGATAATAATGATAAAAGCCATAAACTGCAAGAAGCTTATTATGAAGATCGGGATGGTAGCTGAAAGTAAAGGACTGTAAATTTGGGTCACTGAAAAGTTTGTGGGAGACAGTGAGGGTTAAAGATTTGAGGGCTTCATCATCTAAAGCTAAACTCATTTAGGCCCTGGGTGTTAGAGCTCCAAGCTCAGAGTAACAACTCCTGCCCTCAGCACCCAGAACAATAACTCTCTGGTCCTAAAAGCCAGGGCCATGAGACTCCAGTTCTAGTACGGAGCTGTAAGTATCTGTTTGGAATCCCAGCTTATAACTTCTAGAACTGAGTGCTATCAATACTATGCTTTTTCCCCTCCCTGCCCCCCGGCCACCTCTGGTTTCTGTCTCCATAGAGCAAAAGACTCCCAGACAGTCATCTGTGACATGCACAGGAGGCACCCAGGGAAGATGGTTCAGGCTGCTGGGTAGGTTGTGGGCAAGAAAGGAATCCAAAGTTGGGCAAAAAAGGAGGAGGGTGTTGATGAAGTTCTGGCAAGAAAGGCTTAGAGAAGGTTATAAATGGCCAAAGCTGGGAATATATGCTGGGAGAGGAGGGAGGAAGGTCAACTCACTGGCCACCAAGTCATGGATCTTCCAGCCAGGAAATAGCCACCAATGGTCCCTCGGCTTGCACGAATAGAAGACTAGAAAGAATATGCAAAGATGTCAGTACTTCCCAAGCCTCCTACAGTCCCCACCTTCCACTCCTTTATTAATTGCCCCCTTGGTACAGGCACCTTGGTGACAGAGACGACAGGACCTGAGGCAGAGCAGGGTTGTCTGTATACTTATGGCATCACCGTTTTATAAACTATGGGTCTGTGGGAGAGTCACGCCCTCTTCATTAGTTTCGCTCTCCTTCTAGTTCTCAGGACTCATAGAAAAACAAAGGAGGCAAAGGCTGTCCAAGGTCTTCAAGAATAGCAGAATGTCGTGAAAACTCTCTGGAAGGTAATTAGTGCCTCCTTATTTTCCATCTGTTGGTGACCTCTTCCAAGGGGTGGGTTGGAATCTGTCTCAGGTTTTTAGTGACTGACTCTTCCCTGAGCTAGCCTCTTCCTTCTCCTCAGACAGATACCCACATCGGACCGGGTACTGTTCTAGTCATTCTGAACACTGGCCGGAATGAAGAACTCTATTTGGGACATGTGTTGATAAGGCCTGGAGTCAGAACACACCATTGAACCCATTGAGGATTCTGGAAGAATCCAGTAGGTGACCAATCCACGGCCTGTTTTGGGGTGTGCTCTGAAGGGTGAGGAGACACAAGGAGTGTGAGCTCTTTCTCTGGGGACATAAGCCCAATCTTCTTGGTCAAGATGCTAACAGGACTGCAGTGATAGCTGAGCTTTCTCCACATTTGTGCTATTGATGTGGAGAAGAGGGCATAAGATAGGCTCAGGGTGGCTAGGGGTGTCTCTGCAGGGCACGATGAAAGTCTGTGGTGTTGGCTGATAGTGGGGAAGGGTGTGCTGAAGTTTGTGTTTGAAAGATTCCAAAGCCTTGTGTGTTAAATACTTAGTCCCCAATGCACTGTCAGACATGGGATTTTAGGAAGTGTTTGGATTATGAAGCGTCTGACCTAGTCAATATATTAGCCCCTCTGATAGATTAAAAATTGAATGGGATATTGTGAAGCAGTAGAAACTATGAAAAATGAGCCCTGGTTGGAGCAAATGGGCCATGGAGGAGCTGTCTTGCCGCTATTTTCCTCTCTGTCTGTTTCCCAGCATCCATGAGATGACCACTCTCCTCTGTTGCAGGCTCCTTTTGCCTTCTCACTCACCCATTGTAATGGAGTCAGCTGACCATGGTCTGAGCTCTGAAGCCTGAGGCCTAAATACATCTTTATTTCTTTAAGTTAATTAACAAAGCGTCACAAGAGAAAGCTGACACAGGAGTGGAAGTTACTTCTGAGTGGGAAGCAACAAGTCTGACCAGATCTGAGAAAAGAGAAATCTTTGAAGTAGAAGAAGGAAAAGCAAAAGGTGTTTAGTCACTGGAGAGTGATGCACGCATGTACAGGGCCTGACGTGTGTTAAACTTTGGCTAGAACATTCTTGTGTCACCTCCGATCATCTTGGTGGCAACAGTAGCAGTGGAAATTCATTTCACAGGTGATCAATTGAGCCACAGGAGCAGAAAAGGATTTGTCCAACACACATGGGAATTAGGGTTCTCATGCTGGCCGCCTTGCAGGGACTGTTGAGCTCCTGTTTGCCCACTTCTTCCTCAAGCCAAGCCTGGAAAGTGAGGGCTAACACCCCCTCCCCTCACAGAAGAGAGGCCTGAGGTCATAGGTGTTCCTGACCAGCTGAGACTTGAGTGATAATCTACCTCGCAGCAATCTGAAGGGACTGGCCTCTCAGCAGAATCCTGTCTTGATAAGAGCAGCTGTCTATGACCTGCTACCTGCATGCTGGGCACTGTGCCAGGTGCTTGTCCTGTTATTGAGTGATTGTGTCTTTCAATAATATTAGCAGCAAACACATGGGGAAACAGAGGTTTCTATGTCCCCAGGGTCACATGGCTCTAACCGCTAGAGTAAGATCTGGGCTCTCAAAGCCTTGCACCTGCCCGCAGCTGTGTGGTTTCTTTGAACTATAGGAATATTGGAATCTGGAAGGCATTGTTGCCTGACAGCATGTGAGTTTGAGCTCATTGTTCAAGACAGTAGTAGGAGAGGAAGGCTGGGTGTTGAGCCTACTCTGAGTTGGGAGTCCTAAGGGAAAGGAGAGGAGAGCCAGACTCACAGTGACTAAATGGGTTGAAGTCAGAGCTCCTGGCTTGACCTGCCTCTGGTTCACTGTGTATTGCTCAGGCAGGCCACAGGTCTCTCTGGCCTCAGTCATCCTTCTACAGAAGGACAGGATGGGAATGGGTGATTCCTGAAGCACCATAGTATCAGCTTCCTACTGTTGTGTATTCCTCATTTTTTCTTCTCTCCCTACCCCTCTCCCAGCTCAGGATGAGAGGCTTCTCTGCCTGTCTGTCAGGCTTCAGCATTATGTAGTTCTCACTCACCCAGATTCCCACAGCAAGGACGAAGACAAAGTAGATGACCACCACCACGATGTCATAGGCATGCAGGCCGACTCCAGAGCCCAGGGCTGAGTGTGGTGCTGTCTCAGCACTGGCTGCATCCACTGAATCTCCAGGCTCCATTGCTGCTAGCTCTTTGCTCATCTGTTACTGTCCTTTCCGGCAGATTGGACTTTGATGTCCTCCTGGCTTCGTTCCTTCCATTTAATGATTAAACAAACCCAAGTCTCATTAGCATCTGAGAAAGTGAGGATTCCTGCTGGCAGGTGAAGTCCTGCCCACTCTTCTCCTAACTGCAATGCCTTCCCTTGTGTTACTTCTTCCCGCCTCCCTCCCTCTCTTTGGCGGCTGCCATTGTATAAATCTGCATGCAACATGAATCTGCATGCCTGTATGTGGATGCACGCGGCGTGCACATGCACACACACACACACACACACTTTAGAAATCAAGGTACTTAAGCAGCTGTTCTGTGTAAGAACTGAGGAAAGTGAACGTGGAGCTGCGGCTGAAGTTCAGTCATCAGCTTAATACAACTTTCCTTTATCCAATAAGAGCAAGAAGAGGGAAGACAGAAAGAGTCTGTGATCATCCCTATAAAGCCACTGCTGCCCCCTATGCCCTCACCTCTAACCCACCAAGGTTCCTTGTTTTACAGTGGAGGAAATTGAGACGGGACAATAGCTAAAGTTTTCTTGCAAAGAACGGGATCGTTTGTGTCCTGGCAGGCCAAATTTACATCTTCTGATGCTCAATCCACACTTCCCATCCTGTGCTATGACAGATGAAATGGATGAGGTCAAGGTCTAGCTGGAAAAAGGCAGAGTTCTTCTAAGACCTGGTTTCTGGTCCTCACCTTGTCTTTTACTACCCTTCTGATAACTTTCGGCAAGTTGTCTTTGAGTTTAAGTATTCTTCTTATCATCAGGCCCTGTGTCCTGCCTGCCTCACTGCATCAAGGAGGTTAGAATGTGCTGCCAAGATTCTTTGCAAACTCCGGGCTACTTGGCTGTCAGTGCTAATATAGATATACTAGGACCAGCCACCACCTAGCTAACAGACCCAGATACCAGGCACAAGGCATGCCTGTTAGTATCATCCTGGAGGAGCTACATTTGTACCTTTCAGTCTGTAAGTGTTGTGTTTTTGTCCATATACAGGCCAGTCTCAGATTGGGGTGGATAAAATCCCATTGACCATGCAACTCCATCATCTCAGCCACAATCTCCTCTCTTTTCATTAGGGGATAAAGAAAGTAAAAAGCAGAGCCATGGATTTCTTTTGGCTTGGCCCTCTAGCTCAGAACAGCAGGTATAGGGCATCTGGAGCTACAGGAATTGGAAGTGGATGTACCAGGGTAGCCAATTGGAACTGGGTATAGCAGAGTATAACATCCATTTGGGTTAGGGGCCAAAAGGACAGAGAGGCAGATTTGTAGCAAAATGTCTTTCACATGCATTTACATGTAATAAGTGTTTATTAAACAAATGCAATGGGCAAGGAGCTCAGCTATTGTTAGCAACATCAGAGAAATGTGAAGGACAGGCACTGGTGTGTGCTCTGTGAGAAAGGTAGCTTGCAGTTGCATGTTAGGGAGGGACGGAGGCTAGGTGTGAGCTCAGGTCATGGAGGATGACTTAGGGCTGCCTATGGCCCTTTCCTTCAGAGAAGGATGAGGATATAGCAGGAAGTAGAGAGCTGAGTCTAGAATGTTCCACCTTACCTACTCAGAAAGGTCATCTGGATTCTCAGGGCTCTGCTGCCTCCTCCTAAGCACTGAAGGCTGTGCCCAAACCCTGCTGTTGGTCTGATCCTAACCAACAGGTTTGGCCACACAGTATCAAAGCTGAGAGAACAAGGCAGCCAACTCTGCACTGTTGCAGCCATGGAGCTGACCTGTCTTGGTGTCACATTGAGGGACCCTACACCCAGAGACATCCCTAGGAAAGAGCCAGCCTTATGCCTATTCTAGGTTCTCCAGTCAAGCCTTCTCAGGAGAGCCCTGTTCAAGTCAGAGCATCTGTGCCAAGAGCTCATCTCTGTAGGGATATTTAATCTGTGTTCTAACCAACAAGGCTTGCCTAAGCATCCAGAAGCCAGCTCTAGAGAGGGCAGGATGCACAGGAGAGAGAAGGTTGCCTGATGAATGAATACTGAATTATTAAATTGTCCGAGGCACTTGGAATTACAATTTCTGAGTACTTGAGGCTATACCTTCAAGCTTAAAATGTTAGAATTTCCATGTAATTGTAACCAGAAAATGGCCTGGACTTTAATTTAGGAATGTGGAAAGAATGTCCCACTGAGCAACCAGGATCATTTTCCTGAGTCCAGCCTATTTTACCTTCAGTTCACAGAATATGGAAGCAGACCCACATGCCCAACATCTTAGCCTCCCTGGGGCTCTTGGTTGGATCTGTGTAATTCTTCTTGGATCCTGGCTAGTAGACTCCCTAGCTTCTTGGCCTTATCATTCTTGGTCACCAGCTACCATGTCAATCCTCTAGAATAGCTCATGTCTTCCATAGTCTTAGCATTACCTGTTGTGTCTGTCATGTTCTTTTCCCTTTGGTGGTTTTGCAGCATGTAGATGAACAGATGGCCCTGCCAGCTATCACAGGGCACTGTCCTGTGGGCAGCTTATGTGCATTCTCCTTTCCCCACAGCTCTCAGAAGTGGGGTCATGACATTTCCTTGCTGTTTCCTTGCTACTAGACTGAAATATGGCAGGTGGGGGAGGGGGGCGGTTGACTCTGGTATGCAAAATGCTAGCTCTCCTCTCCAGGCCTTTGTGCATGCTATATCCCCCACCATCATCTTTCCTCTGAAACTCTCTTGGCTCCCATCCTGGGAACATCCTGAGCTCCAGGACATGCTGACTAACTCTCCAAATGCATCTGCTGATTTGCAGCCTGACCACCTTAGACATGAATCCTAAGAGTTTTTGTCTTGCTTTTTATTCATGTCTCTCACTGACGGGAGCAAAGCCATTGATGGGAGGTAGTGATATTGCCTTTTAGAAATCCCTCTTGAGGCCAGTGAGGGTGACAGGCAAGAATGAAGCAGCTGATGATACAGTGCAGACAGAGGAGGCCATGGGCCAAGGTGGAGAGGAGAGGCCCTGGCTACTTTCATGAGCAGGATGTGTGCCAGCCTTCATGGGTATTTTCCTTAGGGTCTTCCCCATCACCTGCAAGTCCTTCCCCTCACTTTATCCCTAGTGCTGTATGTGTGGGACAGACTCAGTTTCGATTCAACCCTAAGGACTGACCTTGCCTCCAGGAAAGATCTCGTGGAAGGTTTTGACTAAGTAAGGAAATTACTAGTGGGGAGGCTTTGAGCACATGGCATCAGCTGCTTAAGCATCTTGATTACTACCCAGCCTTCCCCTTTTCTATGTACCATGGAATCAAATCATTCTGTTTCAGGAAAGGGAAGGCCCTTTCATCCAGCTGTCTACAAATCCCCTATCTCCTTCCAACATTGCTTACCTTAGTAATTCTGGGCAGGCTCTGTGTACCTCCTACTGGCTTGCACCCAGGCTGCTTGCAAGTACTTCCTGTAAAACCACTCTTTTCCAGGCTTCTTCTGACAACTTCCTCATCCACAACAATGAAAGGCAGAATGTTTAAGACTACTGCCCACGGTACTGGGTCACTCCCATCACAGGCAGTGACATATGAGCATCTCAGTTGGCTTTATTGTTCCTACTTTAAGTTAGGAAAAGAATTTATTAGTAAACTCCTGGGGTTTGTTTGGGTTTTTAATTTGGGCTCAAATGACTCTAAAATTGCCCAGCACCATGTCCCTTCTCTCCTAGTCTCATGTCGGGAGACAGAGAGAGAGAGAAGAGAAGAGAAGAGGAGAGCAGAGGAGAGGAGAGGAGAAGAGAAGAGAAGAAAAGAGAAGAAAAGAGAAGAAGTATCCCTCCTTATTGTCCAATCCAGTTGGATCACTGAGCAGGGTGCAAAGGCAGTTCAACTGGGTACAGCCCCCCATACTGAGTCTGGGTTTTAGTTATATGCCAATGAATATCACTGCAGTCTTCACTCTTCCTTCCCATTGGCTTTTACATTCTCAGACCCCAATGCCTAGGGATGCTGGTTTTGTATGCCTGTGTTCAGTTCAGTACAAATGCAGAGCCCATTCACGCACTAGCACACTGTGCCAGGGCCAGATCTGGCTTATCCATGAACAACCCAGGGCACTACACTACCCCTAAGAGTGCAACACCAGCAGCACCTCACCATAGAACAAGGCTCACTCACAGGGGTGGAGGGAGAGGCAAGTCTGGAACCTGGCAAGGAAACCATATGGTTTGTGAGGCCAAAATGGGTACCCACTTCTTTATAGGTCCTTCGCTCCAGCTACCGAAGGCCAAGGAATCAGAAGTCTGCTGTCCATATGGTACCTGAGGAAGATGCTTAATTCTAAGAGGAAAGAAATACATAGACGTGTATGTCTGAGTAAGATGGCAACATAATACCAGGGATGGAGAAAAGTGGAGGAAGGGAAGGAGGAAGACTTACATTCTAATCACCAAAGACATACCTGCACAGTCTGGCCTGATCAAAACCTCCTGGGCTCAGTGTCTGTACCTCAGGCTCCTCAGTGACAAAAGACTGGGAAGGAGCCGGGCTCCTCCCCCAGAGGGTGGCAGGCAAGGCCCTGAAATCTCACTCCAGTTCTTGGACCTTGGGTTCTGAGGGACAGTGTCTGCTCTTGTGGCAAGGTGTGATCTTGGAGTACAGAAAACACATTTTGTCTGGATTCAGAGTAGCTCAGGCCCCCAGGAGGGGCAGGAAGGGAGACCCAGCTCGGTATAAGCTCTGTCACTGCTGCTGGGGTCACAACCTTCTCTCACACAGGGCAAACAGGTTTTACAAGGGCAGGATTACAGAGTTTCGGTTTCCAGAAGAACAAATTCTGGCCTCTTAGGTATATCAGGACGTTGATCATATCATACTGTATCTTAAAACACAGTAAGAAAGTACAGCTGGAGAGTTCTCATCTCATGCTTCAAATGTGAACTTGCTGGAGCTAATCGTTTTACAATGTAAAATTACAATTGTTAAATGAAGACATCAAACCATCGTACTATGTATAATTTCTATTGTTAACTATAGTTTAAGAAGACTGGAGAAACTAAAATGAAATTCTCTCCTGTTCCCCCCAACACATGAGGAATTGACAGCTGAAAGCCACCAGGGGAAATATTGGCAGTCAAGATATTTGAAGTGGTATTAGAATTGGAGAACACATCTCAGCCTGACAAGGGACAGGAAACTGAGGAGTAATAGTGAAGACACTGAGTCTAAAGTACTACAAGCCAAGATTCATTTAGATTCTTCCACCCACTAGCACAGGCATGGGGACAAAATACCTCACAGTTCTCTCACCCGTTTGTTTTTTAGAAGAAGAAGATAATTACCATTTCACAGGCCGATGGAGGAACATAAAAGTCACTGAGGTCCCAGCAGATTCCAGGATGGAGTGTGATAGTCTCTGTCTGCATGACCTGACACTGAAGCTCAGTGAAGCAGGAGACTGAGACCTAAGTGTTACTGGGAGGAGTATCTTATAGACAATGCCCAGAGACTTTGCGTTTATATAATAGGAAGATAGCACACACGTTCTAATCCATTGGAAACAGCAAAATATGACAGTAGTTAAAGAACAAGGTGCTTAAATAGGACTTCTGTCTCACTCTGACTGAGACCTGGAAGTAGATTAAGAGACTCCAAAGCATCATAGACTATTGTCTTTGCCTTTCCTCCTAATTGCCTACCAGAACTTAAAGGTAAGACCCTATTGTTGAAGACACTATACATTTTGGATATACAACTTGGAGAAACTGAGCTGGAATGGACATGGAAGCCTCTTCCCTGAGGACCAGCTCTCTCAGTTGCTGAAAGTGCTTTCCAAATTATTAAAGGAGGAAAGTAATCAGTAGTTCTCCACAGATGTGAAGTCTATAAACCACAGCAATGACCAGCCCAACAAGATACCACCACTGGTGCAACAGAGACACTTGGGTTAGTGGATAGCCAATAGTCACATAATTGGACTTGAAATTCTGCTTAAATGAAGGGAATTGTGTTTAATCACTGTAGACCTAGCCAAATACCCATGGCTGCTAAGGCCATGTAGCCTTGAGAATGTACCACTGCTCTTTTCCTATACTGTCTTCAAAATGCTTATCCTCATATGCATAGATAAGTAAGGCTATCATGCCTCATCAAAGAAGCTTATTTTTTCAACAAACATAAACCACTAAAGAAACCCCCATCTGGTCAAACATAGAGACAATTGATCTCAGGGTGCCCAACACAACACATATACCTAAGGCTTAGGGAACATTGAGGAAGGAGGGGAGTACTTTACATTGCAAGAACCAGAGGATCAGGATGTCTGCTGTGAGATGGTGTCTTCCATATGTAACAGGAAAAATGACACAAATGAGATTGCAACAATGTGGCTGCAAGTTGACATGCCAACAAGAACTCTGTGCCTAGATGAAGAGCTATGGACAACTGTTGGCTGCACAGAAGGAGTCGGTCTTCTCGAGGGATGAGCTCCCTCATAGGTTAGCTAATCCCCAGTGTATCTATAAATACATATACATACAGCCACATTAATGACATCAATAAAATGTATGTGTGTGTGTTTGTGTGTATGTGTGCGAACAATAATAATTAAAAAACATGTCATAAATTTGAAAGGGAGTACAGAAAGAATTAGAGGAGAGAAAGGTAAGGGGAAATGATGTAAATATAGCACTTGTGTATAACATTTAAAAATATTAGAATGAAAAAAAGTCTGTGGAGTCCCTTGGGACATGCTCATGCTTATTGTAACTATCAGTGATGGGATAAGCACATGTATATACGTATACACACGTAAACCCATCTAAGGTCAGCTAGGAGAGGTAGAGTTCACATATGAATTATTTAAGAAGCTCTTGGTGTGGAAGGGAAGTAATTAAGAATAATCATTTATTTATCAGCAAAACTAGCTATTTTCAAAATTGCAGTAAAAGACACAAACACAAAGAGGCAAATGGAACACTGGATCTTCCATACAATCTTTGTGAGCAGTGAGGCAGACCCCAGGTGCCTGAACTCCTTCTCACCTTATTTTGCCTTATTTTGTCTGTGAGGCTAGAGGCCCACATCCCGAATCTGTAGGTAGTGATGGGACCCATTGGGATTTCATTTTTACATCCAAGGTGCAAAATAGCCTGAGACATTCTTGACAGAATCCAGCGTGTGAGAAAAGTATCTGATGATGCTGATCTTGGCTCAATCTTGATCTGCTGTTTGCAGGTCTCTGTGTAATTTTCCTCAAATCCTCACTTCTTTATCGGTGACTCTACCCCCTCACCCTCCTCATTCTCCTTGCTTTTCTTCTCTATGCCTTCCCTTCTCCCTCTCTCTCTTTTTCAAAATCTACAGGTTTTACAACTGTGAAGTTTCAGAGAACATTCTTAAGGACACTGCTAGGATATCTCTAAAATTTTAGAAACGTTCCAAGATAACTGTTCTTTAAATCTCTGAAACTCTAGATCTCTGTGAAAGTCTTTCACTTCCCTTTCTCATTGGAACCATATCCTCAGAGACTCACTCACTTGTCTTCCACAGCCCACTATCATTTGGCAAATGTACACTGGTCAGAGAACCTGGTGATTTCACAAACACGCCACACTCACTACTTTCACCTGTACTTTACAAAGGTGTTCACATCAAATTAAATCCAGTGAAGAGGCTGGCATTTGGGGTGAGTCTATCTAAGGTTCGATTTTGTACTCTTTATGGTACTGTTTGCATGGCCTTTGGAAAATTGTTGGCCTTCCAAAATTTCCTATTGTAACCTACAGAAAATAATAGAGGATACTGTGGGATTTTTATATTTATTCATTTACTTAAATTTTTTGAGACAGAATTTCTCTGTGAAACAGTCCTGACTATCCTAGAAATTACTCTGTTGACCAGGTTAGCCTCGAACACACAGAGATTCACCTTGCTTCTCAAGTCCTGGGATTAAAGGCATGTTCCATCACTGCCCAGCTATTGTGGGATTTTGTTGTGAGGATTGGAGCGATAGATTACATGCTTCAGCTATGTTGTTACGGTTCTGAAGACAGACGTAGCTAAATGCCAAATGCCTGGGAGAACACCTGTGACTCATGATTTTTCTATCAACTAAGAAATAAGGAATGAAGAAATAGTGCTTATGTTTTATACACCATTGTTAGGAAGATAGAATAACTGGAAAGTCCCTTGAATTTTAGAAGTACATTATGTAAGTTCATATTCTGTTGTACTATAGATTTGACTTTGAAAGTGAAATACCAAGAGTTGGACACAAGGTGGTGCCATGAAACAGGTTTCAGCATCTACCCTGTTTGCATTGTGAGAAGAGAAACGGAGCATTAGGTAATATGGATATCATCTGTGAGTCCATCAGCTTGCAGTTTCTAGCATCAATGAAATTGGCTGAATAACAGGAAGTCTGAGCTGTTCTGTGATAACACATCATTGTTTTGAGTGTGTAGAGTAGTATCATTCAATAAAACCCTCAAATGACAGAAGTGTTCTGAAGATGGACACTTATCCCACACTAGCTCAGAAATGAATATAATAGAGGGTTATTTATTTAAGGGTAGACTCACAGATCACAATCCTCTGCTTGAACGAGGAACAGCAACCGAAACTCACAGCCAGAAGAGAGGCCAGATGTGCACTTTATACAGGCATTTATAGTATAAGGGGCTATGCCCAAGTGGGCTGGGTAACTTAAGGGCTACTGGCAGTAGGAATTCCTACAGCAGTGTTCTGTAAATGTGTTATTTGAATTTATACCCTTTAACATACATGTAAATACTTGAGGTGTGGTTACTAACTAATTTAAAATATAAATAACCAGAATTCTAGAACACTGCAGGTTTTTTAATGATAAACAAGGACTATTTAGCCAAGACTCTCTTTGAATTTTAATATTTAAATTCATTTTTCATCCCAAGTTTCTCATGGTGGTGAGGAAGAAGAGTTGGTAGAGGATGCAAAGATGAATTCAAAACACTGTAATAGAAGTGAGTCAGTGAGCCTAATTTCAGTAAGAGGTAGAAATGACTATTGTCTTTTTCTCGAAGTGCTAACCAGGTGAAAAATGCTTTCCATGGTAGCCTAATATACAGCATTCCTACGACACTTTGAAAATGAGAAAAAAATCATGGTTCAATATGGCCCAAAGACTTCTTACTTGTGCCGTGAAATTTAAGTGTCCATCTAAGTGAATGAGCCACCCCTCTCTGCATAAGGCTGATCAGTTTAAAGTAGAAGAAAACCACACCCACTGGGGCTGCTACAGGAGGATTTCTGAAGGGGGCTGACTTTGAGATGGGCAGAAATAATGTAATAAAGCTTTATTAAAGGGAGGGAGACATGGTACCAAGTGGATAGATAACATGGAACAGTGAACAGAAAATGCTCTATGTTCAATACTTTGAACATTATTAAGCAATATTGAGGAAGATTTTATTCTCTAGTCTGAAACCAGTTAGGCACAATTTAGTAGGTCCTAACTTACAAGAAAACAAACAAGACATGCTTCATGACGAATGTCACTTCAAACTGCTGGTGTGAGAGTCAGAATAAGAAGTTCCCATAGGAGACGGAGGGTTCTGCAGCCCAGGGAGGAGAGGAAGCAGGAAGGAGACCCCAGAGTCTCTTTGGAAATGTTTGATGAAGTTGTAATGGTTTATGCTGTCATGGCAACGTGGGGACAGCTCTCCACCAACCTAACAATGTAGCTGTGTTTTGGGCCAGGTGTTTCTTGACTAATGTACTAAGTCATCCAAACAAATCCTTTTCTAAAGAGTTATCAGATGTATCACACCTTTTTGAAGTGCTTTTGAATGTGATTGACAAGCATTTCAGGCAATGGTGTTTGTATCTATATTTACAAGGGATATTTGTGGTTTTCTTTCTTTGCTGTATCTTTATGTAGACAGAATTTTCTTTCCCTCACAGTCTTTCAGTCATTCAGTCCCAAAGAAATACACAGAGGCTTATATTAATTATAAATTATTGGGCCTATTAGCTCAGGCTTATTATTAACTAGCTCTGAGAACTTAAACTAACCCATAATTCTTACCTATGTTTAGCCACATGGCTTGATACCTTTTCTCAGTAAGGCATTCTCATCTTGCTTCTTCTGTGTCTGGCTGGTGACTGTGTTTCTGCCTTTCCTCTTCCCAGAATTCTGATTGCCCTCCTATACTTCTGGCCTGACTACTGGTCAGTCAGTATTTTGTTAAACCAATATACGTGACAAATCTTTACAGTGTACAAGAGCATTAACTCGCAGAAGCAGGCTATTTGTGGCCTCATCAAAAGAGTTAGGCAAACTCATGGCTGCATGTAGAAGACTAAACATAGATCCATATTTATCACCCTAAGCAAAACTCAAAACCATATGAATCAAATACATAAACACAAGGCCATATATCTCAAATCTTATAGAACAATAAGTGGGAAATAGTTTTAAACTCATTGGTACAGGAGAAGACGTAATGAACAAGACACTGATTCATTATTGCACTGACACTAAGACTAACCATTAATAAATGGGATATTCTTAAACTGAAACCTTCTGCATGACAAAGGACATCATTATTCAGACAAAATGTCAAGTTTCAGAATGGGAAAAGATTGTTATCAATTTAATTACACATGCAATAGAGAATTAATATGTGAATTACATAAGGAACTAAAAAAGCCTTGAGCATCAAGAAAACAAAGAATACAATTAAAAATGAGGTACAAAACTAAATAGAGACATCTCAAAAGGTGTAGCATAAATGGTTGGGAAACACTTAGATAAGTGTTCAATATCCTCCATCATCAGATCATACAAATCAAAACGACTTTGCATCTTCATTTTACTCCAGTAAGAATGTGCTATGGGACAATGGTCTGTACCCTGTCAATTTTATTTTAATAAAATGCTGATCAGCCAGTAGCCAGGAAGGAAGTATAGGTGGGGAAATATGAACAGGAGAATTCTGGGAAGAGGAAAGATTCAGTCTGCAGTCATCACCCAGCCACAGAGGAAGCAAGATGTGACTGCCTTGCTGAAAAAGGTACCAAGCCACATGGCTAACATAGGCAAAAGTAATGGGCTAATATAAGATGTAAGAATTAGTTAATAAGAAAAGCCTGATCTACTAGGCCAAGCAGTTTGTAATAAATGTAGAACTCTGTGTGTTTCTTTGGAGCTGAACGGCTGCAGGATCGGGCAGGACAGAAATCTCGGTCTACAAGAAAGGCCAAGATTAATAAAATAAACAACAGCTCTTGCTGGTGAGGATGTGGAAAATTAGGAACACTTATTCATTGCTGGTGAGAGTGAAAACCTGTAGAGCCTCTATGGAAATCAGTTGATGGTTCCACAGGAAGCTGGGAATAGATCCATCTCAAGATTCAGCTATAGCACTCTTGGACATACATTCAAAAATGTCCACATTCTACTACAGAAACCCTACTCATAATAGCCATAAACTGGAAACAACCTAGATGTCTAACAATGAATGAATGGAAAATGAAACTGTAATACCTTTACACAGTATTATGTTACTCACCTCTTAAAAAAATGAAACTGCATGTACTGGCTTTGTGGGAGCCTAGCCTGTTTGGATGCTCACCTTTCTAGACCTGGATGGAGGGGGGAGGACCTTGGACTTCCCACAGGGCAGGGAACCCTGAGTGCTCTTTGGACTGGAGATGGAGGGGGAGGGGAGTGGGGGTAGAGAGTGGGAGGAGGGGGAGGGAAAAGGGAGGCGGGGAGAAAAAAATGAAATAAAAAAAAAGAAAAAATAGAAATAAAACAAAACAAAAAAAATGCTGTTATAAAAAATGAAATCATTAAAATCATAGGCAAATTGATAGAAAGCTCATTCAGAGTGCTAACCTAGACCCAAAGAGACAAATACTGTATGCTTTCTTTTGTGAGTGGATGTTATGTTTTAAGACTTCAACAGGCTTGAAACAATCCACATAACCACAGGGGTTAGATATAGAGTAATGGACTAGAGGAGTAAGAGAGGATCTCCCAGCGAAGAGGAAACAGCATTTATAGTTATGGAGACACAGATGAGAACTGAAGGAGGAGGATTAAATTGGGAGGAGGAAGAAGAGAAAAAAAGAAAGGAAAATTAACACTTAGGTCAAATGGAAACGTGGTATTGTAAAAGCTTCTTCAAATATACATATATGAAAGAAATCTAAATGGAATCACACAATAACAGAAGAGAGAATCTCTGAAATAGACATCTTTGTCATCCAAGTGAACCATCTAATGCCAGGGATGGGTCACATCTAATTCAGTCAGTCATTGACTAAAGTGGTCATGGAAATCCCAGAATAACTCAAGCTGAAGGCTTTTGGATGCTCTCCACAAAACTGATGGTAAGATCCTGCTGCTGAAGACAATACTTACATATTTACTGAAGTCAAGCTAGTGATTAACTAGAGCCTTCCCCCCCTCCACTGACTAGTGTTCATAATACTAGAATGCATTCTTCACAATACCAGACAACCCAACTAAAATTCTAAGGTCTTCATTATTTTCTGATATGCTGGGGCAATAGTGGCACAAACATCCATGGCACTAGAACTGGAGACCACAAAAACCTGGAGAGCCAGGGTGAAAAAGTAGAGATTGGCTGTAAAGAAACCCCACGAACAGGAGAGGCTGTTTGTTGTCTGTGTGTTTCTCTTTAACTGAAGATTCCACTTGAAAGCCAGGGTTTCTTCACCAGGCTTCCACTTGAGAGAGTTCAACGGAAGGAGGGAAGCTAGTAGAAAACATGGGCAGAAAAAGACAGCAAGTTGCTGGTTGGGTAGACCAGGCCTTCCTGCTTCTACTCTGTCCTGCCTTAGAGTCTGGCATGAAACAAGTCAGATAGGACCTTGCTTTGGTTCTTCTTCCTGACTAAGTCAGCTCAACCTCCTTAGCGATCAGAGAAATGCAAATCAAAACAACTTTGAGATATCATCTTACACCTGTCAGAATGGCTAAGACCTTTGCAAAAGTAATGCACAATTTGGTGTATGTACGTCCAAAATTTTACACTCTGGTGAAATCATTGAGTGGTTAAATCCCATTGTTGTTCACATCAGTCTAGATGTCCTGAGTGCAGTTTACTGACCCCCAGTGGTCTGTCTCTGCACCTGCATTTCATCTCACTCCTCACTGGCTTGTGCTTTCCTTGATCCACCTACTGTGAGCTTCATTCTCCGGCACTGTGGTGTGCTTTTCTTTGCTGCCATTGCCTTTGCTCTCCTACTCCTGTCCCTTTGCCTTTGACTCTCACTATTTGTGTTCTTCCCATAAGCTCCAGTGAGCAAGGATGGGCTGATCTAGCTCATATATTATCCCCTGCATATGCTAGACACATACTACGTGTCTGCTCTTAATTGGACCGAATTTTCTTTCCAAAGACACCACCTATTCTGGCAATGGATATGTTAGTTCATGCCAGACACACTGTTGGTTCCAAGAAGCTAATTTTAGTGAATGGGTCATAAACAGAGAACACACCCACATAGAGAGCTGTGAAGGAGAGGAGATGCCAGTTTTAACAGCAAGATACCTGTCAAACCTGTTTGTTAAAGCTGCTTAAGCTTCCAGCTGGATGGAAGGATTTAAGTGACAGAAAATAGATTAACAGGTGGAGAGTATATAAGTTTTATTAAACATTTGTATGTTCAGAGTAGAAATTGTTAATACTTTAAAAAGAAAACATCAACCGCAAATTCTATGGTGTTATTACTCTTTACAGTGGAATAGAATTCCATTGTGAATATGTATCATATTTTCATCATCCATTCATCAATTGTTTCCCTTTCCCAGCTATTGTGAGTAGAGCAGCAGTGAACACGGCTGCGCAAGGATCTGTGGAGTAGGATGTCGAGTCCTCTAGGCATATGCCATGGAGTGGTGTAGCGGAGTAGTTTTTCTCTTTAGCTTTTGAGAATTCTGCACACTGCACAGGCTCTGTGTTGTATATTTTGGATTTATATCCTCTACTGTATGTATGAACGGGGAAGATTCCCACCTGTTCTGTGGGATTTTACTTCACTCAACTGATAACTTTCTTTGTGGCAAAGAAGCATTTTAATTTTGATGTCATAATCATTGGTTACAATTCCTGAGCATTTAGAATCCTAGTCAGAAAGTCCTTCTATGCGCCTAGCAAAGGGGGAGGACAAGTAACACTAAAGTGTCTGAAAAAGCCATAGAAAAACATTGTGTTGACTTAAAATACATACTAAGTGGAGTTGTTTCATGGGGTGATAATATTCAATCCAAGAGCCATAGACTATATCAGAAAACCCTCAGTGGAAGGCATGGGAAACCTCTTGACAAGTTGTCTTTCAAACAATATAAGTTCTTTCCATTGCCATTAGTTGCCTTGAGGACATTGAAGGAAAGTTGTTGAAGACATCATAGGCTTCGGGCACAGAGCTTGGAGAAATTCCACTGTACTTATCTGGAAACCTCCTCCCTGAGGACTAGCTCTTACAGTTCCTGAAGGTGCTGTATTAGTTCCAAGGGAGAAAAGGAATTAGTAATCCTACCCAGCTGTAAAATCTATGAACCACAGCAATGACCAGCTCGGTAAAATGCAGCCAATGGGACAATAGTGGCATTTATATTTTGAGGGCAACAACAGCCATGTCATTGGACTTAAGACCCACTTAATAAGAAGGAATTTATGCCGGGTACTTATTTTGTTAATTTGATTTATATATGCATTTGACATCCTGATGGGTTTCCCCTACTGTTCCCTCCTCCCACTCCCCTCCACCTCCTCAATCCACTTCTCTTCTGTTTCTGTTCAGAAAGGAACAGGCTTCCCATGGGTATCAACAGAGCATTTGTGTTCTGCAGTTTCAAACTAGTTAAGTACCTGAGGATAGTGAAGGCATGGAATCACTTTCCTAAACCAGAATACTCTCTCTAGCTTCATTTTAAATATCTACCCTTAGACCACAGAAAAGTGGAGCTCTTGCCCCTTGTCAGTGACTGCCCTGACCCCAGCCTATGGAGACTATAACAAAAATCCACAGATGGTCAAAATGCAGAGAACAATTGATCATGGGTTTCCTACCCCCAACTGATACATCTACAGTGCAACCCTTACATCTAAGATTCAGGGAATATTGAGGAAGAGGATAGTGAAGAGAATGGGCAAATCAGGAAATGCTGTAAGAGACTGTTGTTTATACATGATAGGAAAGTTATACTTGTAAAATCATAATAAGGTTGATTAAACAAGAAAGACATACATAATGAGAAAATTATTTGACATGCCAATGTGGATAGGGAGGTGTTTTATAAGGCTTTACCTATGCCTTTGATGAAGAGCTACAGACAGTCAGTGGCTACCGAAAGAGCAAGAATGGGTCTTTTCCTGCGGCTAGCCTTCTGTCAGGTGACTCCTTTCACACCAAGAAGTCATCCCTCAACGTTTATACATATGAACAACACTAAAGACTCAGCAGGCTGGACATGGAAGGACTTGAAGGGGGAGAATAAGAGGTGGAAATGGTGTAAATATAGTACCCATGTATGAAATTCTCAAAAAATCAATAATTAAATTAAAAAGAGGTAACAACCCAAGGACATTAGAGCTGGGCAGCCAATGGTGAGAGAGTTACTAAGAGATATGTGTGCTCATGGAAGAGGTGGAGTTAGCAAGGGAAGACAAAGATTATTATAACGAGAATATTTGCACTGCTCCATTTCATCATCAGTTATCAATCTCTGATAGGTCTTTGTTTTTAATGGAACAAGTTGGTTCTTTTCTCATGGGAAACTTTGCAGCTAACTAGAGACAATGAATAGGAATCACATCTTCCATGTTTCAAATACCCACAGCTGGAAGTACTCGTAGGCTAGCATTAGTTGATTTGGGTTTTCTTAATGATGGTGACTCTAATTGGAATCAGATGACATCTCATATAGGTTCAATTTGCATCTCATTGATAGCAAAAGATATTGAATACTTTTTCTTATTTATTGATGATCTGTATTTCATCTTTGGAAAACTTTATGTTCATTTCATTATCCCATTTATTAATTGGTTTGTTTGCTATTTTGCTGCATGTGTTCTTGAGTTCTTTGTGTATTCTGTACATTAATATTTTGTAGAAGTATACCTAGAAAAGAATATTCCTCACTGAATACACACTATTTTAACAATATTAAAATATTAGAAAATATAAGAAATTAGAAGGGGAAGTATTTGGAAAATAGAAAGGGGCTACAGAATGGTGGGGAGGACACAAGAAGAGGAGATGAATACGATCAAAGTACATTATATACATAAGTGAAAATGGGACAATGAAGCACATCATGTTATACATTTAAAATATAGCATAAAAATTTAAAGCACAATATATAGACTTCTCATATTCAAGAAGATACTCTTCATGCTATCAGAAGAGAAAGGTAAACACCAACCTCGCTATAAATCCTGTAATCTACAATAGTGACCTGCTTATATGATATGCTGATTCAATAAGGGCACAAACTTTGTGGGAGTAACATACCACATATGATTGGATTTATAGCCTACTCCATAATATGGAAACCATGTGTGATACTGCCTAGATGACCAAGAACCTCATATTAGACAGGCCCAGGGGACTAGGGAGAAATGAACTGCTATTATTCTGCTAAAGGAACAACAATAAAATTATTCCTAACTGCATTCTGCTATCCCATTAATTAGTGCAGCTAACTAGAGGCAATTTCCATTTTTCAAATACCTACGGCTGGAAGTACTCGTAAACTAGCCATTAATTGATTTTTGTTTTCTTAGTGATGGTGACTCTAATTGGAATCAGATGACAACTTGTATAGGTTCAATTTGCGTCTCATTGATAGCAAAAGATATTAAATACTTTTTCATATTTTACTCTGCCATCCTTAGAGAACCGTGCTCCTTCAGTAGATGGCAGCTATCAGAGAGATCCACACTGGATTGTATGCAGAGAGTGAAAGACCGAAACAGTGAGTCCTCAATGGAATGTCGTCATCAAGCCTTCCCACCAGGACTCAGGAAATGATGTAGAAGAGGAGGCAGAGACATTGTAAGAGCCAGAGGGGATGGATCGCACTAAGGAAACCGTGTCCTTCAAACACAGTGGGACTGATGCACGTATGAATCAAAGATCCTGTGACAGCATCACAGAGCCTGCCCATGTTCAAGCCAATGGGGTCCCAGTGTTCAAAGTGGGAAGTGGACACAAGCTCCCATTCCCAACTAAGACGCCATCTCCAATAGAGATATGCTTGTAATGGATACAAATCAATTTTCTATAATGGAGTATCACTGTGGTATTAATCATACTGAAGGTTAATCATCATGCCTATGAGTAGATGGCCAACACAAAGTGAACTAAATTGTATTTTTTTGTAGATTTTTTGTCTCATATCAATTTGTTTGGACATTTTTGTCTTATTGGTCTTTCACTTATATTTTGGTTCCTGGATTTGTATTTAACAGTTTGTGTGTGTTTTTTTCTTATGCTTTCTCTGTGTTTTTTTATTTGTTTGTTAATTTTTAAAGCTGGTTTGTTTGCCTTTTTGGTGCTTACCTGTTTGTTTTCTAAAGACAGGGAGAAAGTGTGGAGTTGGTGGGTGGAGGAGGGGAGGATTTGGGAGAAATTGGGGGTGAGAAAAATTATTTTCAATAAAAGCACTATGATCTTGCTTATGAAAAAGTCTTTGGCAATTATTACTTGTCTTGTTCTTACCGTCCACTAAACTGAAAATTGAAAATATTTAGGAATGAAATGTAATTGATATCCAGAAGTATTTAAAGCATTTGTTAAGTAGTGGAGTGGAAAAAAATTAAATAACGTATTTATAATGGTAATTTTGAGATTGTATGATTGTCAATACAAGCAAGACCAGTGTTGTATGTGTGTGTGTTCTCATAAATGAAAAAATAATTTATTTATTAAATTTAGAAGGAAACTATTTAAAAAAAACATGCCTGATCTCAGATATCATCACAAAACAAGTAGGTTGTGTTGGAACAGCTCTACTCTAAACAACAGAGCTCAAAAGTGACACAGCGCAGGATGCTTGTGTGTGTGAGCTCATGGGGCTTTTGCAGAAACAAAACAAATAGAAACCTTCCCGTTTTCTCAGTGAAAGGATACTGATTTTAGAATGGTGAATGACAGACACCACCCTGGAGGAAAGTGGTTGGACCTGGAGAGAGATTTCCAGCTCTGAGCTCCAGGAGGTGTTAGTGACTAGTGGCGATGGAACTTTGCTGAAACACCTGCAGACACTGAGAAATTTTGAGGGACCGGGAAAGAAATTCTCTCTGGATTCTGGAGCTCAAGTAGGTGACCTGTGTGTGGATGTTGGACACAGGGTATTTCCTGCCTCTCTAAGTCTAGATTTTAACTCTAACTTCCTACTAAATAGACAGTTCTTCATTATATGTGAGGCTTCGAAATCTGACAGACAGTGAAATCCTTCAAAAGAAAGGGTTTGCTTTTCAAATTCATTATCAAGATAGTTGGCGTTGTTCAGTGTGCCATGAATTTCAGAAAGTATGCCATTTCCACAGACTTTTTTTTTTAAAAAGAACCCAGAGAGGAAATAGTGGGACCGATGGTTTAGACTTGACATTCATAACACGTCTGTCTCCAGTTAGTAAGTTCTCCTTACTGATTATAAGTTATATAATAAGACATATGTGATAAAGTTTGTACACATAACTATCCAACAAAAGATTATCACCAATACTTCGTTTATTTAAAAATACTCTTTATCAAGGGATTTTTATTGAGGTTTAATTGAAATGCAAAAAGTCTGCATTATATTCAAGATAAATAATTTGTAAAGTTTTAAATATGTGTGCAATCAAGAAATTATCACTAGAGTAATATAACAAGTAACTGTGACCTCAAAACTGTCTTGGTGAGCTTTTGGGATCATTCCTTCCTATCTCTTTTCTTTGACTCTAGGAAACCACTGATATACTGTTATAATTATTTGCATTTTCTAGAATATTTTACTTGTAATTATAACATATGTACCAATTTCATCAGACTCTTTTAACTTATCCAAATCCTCTAGAAATTGATATCAGTCACTCATAAAGAAATCTGTCATATTTTTATTGATGCATATATTATAGGACTAGTTTAGCTTGTTTATCCATTCTTCAGTCAGAAATATGTTGAATTATTTCCAGTCATTGGCTTTTATACACTGTTCTTACGTACAAGTCATTGTCTTCTTTTTTTTCTTAGTATTTATAATAAATTTTATTTTGCTAGTACCTAACATGGGCCTCCATAGTTTTCTGACTATATAAACATGCAGGTTATATGTCATATTACAATATTAATTACTATCAAAGAGTTAAATAGACAGTTAAAAGACAACTACTTAGAATACCTGCTCAGCTCATACATAATGATGGATTTTCACTGAATATTTCAGTCCTACTTTCAAGATTTACTGAGGAACGGTATTTGTGTCAAATTTCTAATTTCTAGCCGGGCGGTGGTGGTGCACGCCTTTAATCCCAGCACTCGGGAGGCAGAGGCAGGCGGATCTCTGTGAGTTAGAGACCAGCCTGGTCTACAAGAGCTAGTTCCAGGACAGGAACCAAAAGCTATGGAGAAACCCTGTCTCGAAAAATCAAAAAAATATATATATATATATTTCTAATTTCTTTTTTATCTTACCATTTTTATCGAAAAATGATCTTACAATATATTCTAAATTACTCATTTCCCCTCATCCAACTCCTCCCAGATCCTCCCTACCTCCCTATCTCCCCACCCAACCCCATGTCCTACCTTGTCTTCTTTTTTTATCATCTTAGATATATTTTTATTACTTTATAGATAATACCAATCAAAATTTCCACTTCCTCCCCTTCTCCCACTTCCCTCCCTCTTCCCCACTTACCCTCCTCCCCCCCTCCAGTCCTGTGGGAAGTCCAAGGCCCTCCCCCCTCCATCCAGGCTTAGGAAGGTATGCATCCAAATAGACTAGGATCCCAAAAAGCCAGAACATGCCATAGAGACAAATCCCAGTGCCATTATCATTGGCTTCTCAGTCTGCCCCAATTGTCAGCCACATTCAGAGGGTCCAGTTTGATCCCATGCTCATTCAGTCCCAGTCCAGCTGAATTTTTTGAGCTCCCATTTGCTCAGGCACATTGTCTCAGTGGGTGGACCAACCCCTCGTAGTCCTGACTTCCTTGCTCATATTCTCCCTCCTTCTGCTCTTCAACTGGACCTTGGGAGCTCAGTTCAGTACTCCCCGTTGTGGGTCTCTGTCTCTATCTCCATCTGTCGTTAGACGAAGGTTCTATGGTGATATTCAAGATAGCCATCAGTCTGACTACGGGACAAGGTCAGTTCAGGCACCCTCTCCTCCACTGCCCGGGATCCTAGCTGGGGTCATCCCCGTGGACTCCTGGGAATCCCTTCAGAGCCAAGCCTCTTGCCAATCCCAAAATGGCTCTCTCAATTAAGATATCTCCTTCCCTGCTCCCATATCCGTCCTTCCTCCATCTCAACCATCCCACTTCCCCAAGTTCTCCCCAACCCTCCCCTTCTCCTTTCTCTCTACCCCTCTCCTCTTCCCCCCACCCCACCCCCATGCTCCCAACTTTTGCCTGGCTATCTTGTTTGCTTCCAGTTTCCAGGAGGATCTATATATGTTTTTCTTTGGGTTGACCTTATTACTTAGCTTCTCTAAGATCACGAACTATAGGCTCAACGTCCTTTATGGCTAGAATCCACTAATGAGTGAGTACATACCATATTCATATTTTTGGGTCTGGGTTATCTCATTTAAGATAGTGTTTTCTATTTCCATCCATTTACATGCAAACTTCAAGATGTCATTGTTTTTTTTTTTTTTGTTTTGTTTTTTTTTTTTTTCCGCTGAGTAGTACTCTAATGTGTATATGTGCCACATTTTCTTTATTCATTCTTCCATTGAGGGGCATCTAGATTGTTTCCAGGTTCTGGCTACTACAATTAATGCTGCTATGAACATAGTTGAACAAATGCTTTTGTAGTATGATTGGGAATCTCTTGGGTATATTCCTAAGAGTGGTATTGCTGGATCCTGAGGTAGGTTGACTCCCAATTTTCCAAAAAACCGCCACACTGATTTCCAAAGTGGTTGCACAAGTTTGCATTCCCACCAGCAATGGATGAGTGTTGCCCTTACTTCACATCCTCTCCAGCATAGGCTATCATTGGTGTTTTTTATTTTAGCCATTCTGACAGGTGTAAGATGGTATCTCAAAGTTTTTTGATTTGCATTTTCCTGATAGCTAAGGAAATTGAACATGTTCTTAAGTATCTTTTCACCATTTGTAATTCTTCTGTTGAGAATTCTCTGTTCAGCTCAGTACCCCCTTTTTTAATTGGGTTATTTAGAATTCCAATGTCTAGTTTCTTGAGTTCTTTATATATTTTGGAGATCAGACCTTTGTCTGATGTGAGGTTGGTGAAGATCTATCATTTAGTAGGTTTTCTTGTACTTTTGTTTCTCTTGTCATTTGATATTAAGAATGAATATCCTTAATAAATTCAAACATCAGGTTAATTTTTCTGAAAGTAGTGGGGGGGGGGGTGATGGGAGATTCTGGGATCATATCAGTAATTCAGTGATTACATTTCATATCATGTCTCCTTGTTGGCTGTAGCCTGCTTTTCCAGGTAGTGAGCCAATTAATGGTCCTCCCACATCATTGAGTGTAAGGCATATGATGGAAGAACATTATAGTGCTATACAATGTGCTATTTATTAGATAAATAAAACATATTCCATGAACTTTTAATGTGTGTACACTAATCACACAAGGGCCAAGGAGACTTCCTCTTTCTTTAATAGTAGAGGGATTTTGCTTATCTCCATGACCATAGGGGTTTTACTCCTCATAATCTTGACTCACATCTACAGCATATGGTGATAGGTTAAAGTCCTGTATTTCTCTATTGTTTGAAATCCTTTATTATTGTTGGCTGCTAGGCTGATTTAGCAGACTGACACAGAGAATCAATTTATGTCTATGACTTTAAGGTGATGTGTGCTTACCTGATAAAATGCAGGATACCCAGCTAAATTTGAAGTAATTTATTCATCTAAATATGCCATATACAAATATTTGGTTATATTTATATAAAAATTAATCATCTGCTTAAAGCTAAAATTCAAATATATACCATAATTTTGCTTATAGGGATAATTTAGATAAAATTTGAAGTTTCAATTTATCAAGACCCAATATTTTGTCTATTTATTTATTTATTTATTTATTTATTTATTTACCCTGTTATTAGTCCCTGGAGACTTTCTAGTTTTCTACAATGAGTTTTGATCATATTCATCCACCAAATCATCCCATATCCATTCCATCCCTGTTAAGTCAACTTTGTATCCAATTTTTGAACTCTTCAAGATCAATTTTATGCTGCCCAGATATTCTAGGAATTACAGTCTTCCCCTGGAGTGTGGTCAACTTTTAAATACTTGTACTCTGAGAAATCTGACCCTTCCTTTCCCAGAAGCTACCAATTGGTGATTGCTCTATGCCCAGGGATAGGATTGGTGCCCAGCCACCTTCTATGTTTGGCATTGATTGAGTTTTCACAGGTTTTAAGCATGCAGTCTTATTGCATACCCAGAAGGATATCTGAAGGTGTTTTCTTGTAATCATACATCATCTCTGGCTCTAATACTCTTTCTGGCTCCTTCTAAACAATGATCTCTGAGCTATGGGAGGTGGAGCAGTGAGGAATACATATTCCCTTTAAGGCTAATCATTTCTTAGTCTCTTATTTTCTGTACCTTGACTAGTTGTAAGTTGTAGTTATCTGTCTTAATCACCATACACTGATAATAGAAGCTTCTGAGATGATGAATGGGAGATGAATTATTTGATGGGTACAAGGATATGTCATTAAGAGTCAATTCAATATTATGTCAATTCAGCAGCATAGTAGAGTTGGTATTCCCTAGGGTCTATGGGCTGGTCTAGCTGTACTTAAGTAATAGACCATGATGAAATGCAAGAAATTGAGGCAATACAATAAAGGTACTGAGACAATCTCTCCTGATCAGAACATGTGTGAGAACATAGGCATTCTATCAAGCACTGGAAAGCCTTACTCTATAAAAGGGAAAGTATTAAGTTTGTCCTTTTTTATAGTTATTAAGAATAGCTGTCTATCTAGAGAATCTATGCCTCATGTCTCATTGTCTACGACCACTTTCTAGTCTCAATTCTAGATATTATAAAGCTTAAGTTCTCTTACTTTTCTGGATACTGTGGATGCTTTCTTTTTCTGCAAGTGATGATGTCTTCAGGTAAGAAGTTTATTTAATTTTCATTTATATTTTTCTTTAAAATACTTTCAAAATTCTTTTGACCATTTCATACATGTGTGTAGTGAACTTAAGTTATGTTCAGCTCATTTCTTGTTTGCACCCCTTCCTTCTCCTGATCAGACCTTTCTGCTTCCCTACAAGTCCCACAGTCCTTCTACTATCTTTTTGTGCCTGGCCCTTTGAGTATAATTAGAATTGCCTGCATGGGATTGGACAGAAGGTTATTTACTAGGACACAGGCAACTTATTCTGCTAATGGTTTCTTCCAGAAACCATTAATTGTCAACAGACTCTCAGGCCTGAGTGGAAAACTCTACTCCTGAACCCCTGCTTCACCCATGATGAAATATTGATGGATTTGATAATGTGCAGCACTGTGTCAATGAACCCAGGGCAGAGCACTCCACCATCAGTGGGTGATGTAGAAGTCCCATTTGGGGCAGACCACTCCACCATCACTTATTCTCAGCATCCTGGCCAGTTATGGGCAGAGATCAACACAGATCTCAGATGGAGGAAGGGACTTGAAGATGAGTGACTCGTTTACTTTTTTCTAATTGGTTTTTGCTGTGGAGAGAATGTAAGACACTCTTGCAGTGACTCATCCTGCACTGAAGGAGCAGAACGTCATCACTCCATTGTTAAAACAAGTAAAACATTAAAAAACAAAACACTGGAAATCAGAAAGTCATTGTAGCGCCATAAAAGTGAGGTCACTAGGAGACCAGAAACCAAAATAAACATCCCATTCTAAGTTGTTCCTATGGGGGAAATCCAACATAGTTCCCAGCAATTAACAATTCTACGGCCCTGTGAAATTCCAAAATGGCTGCATCGGACAGATTCTTCCCCCATATGACTGTTTTTTTTTTTTTAAATAGAGAAATGAATTATTGTTGCTTCCTGCTCCCCCATCTTCCCAAATATATTTTTATAAGTGCAATGAAAGTATTGAGTTTTCAAAAAACAAAACATTGATGGACTGTAGGGAATATAGTCAGAGCTGAACATTTGGATCAGCTAGGTATGATGGGCAGTTTTTAAAGTTTTTTAGAACAAAGTTAAGAGGCAGCGGTGGTTTTGGCGTCAGACTTACTTTGGTATTCTTTGTTCTTCCACAGAGAAACTGATGGTAACCACTCCCACAAGACATGTGGTAGCTAGAGCAGGAGGCCAGGCTGAGCTCAGCTGCCAGGTGACCCCACCACGCAGTGTGGAGTCTATGGAGATGCGTTGGCTAAGGCATGGCCATTTCCGATCTGTTAACCTGTACAGAGGTAGCCATGGAGCGCATGGAGAAGCTGCACCTGAATATGTGAACCGCACAGAGTTTGTGAAAGATGCCATTGGGAAGGGCAGAGTGGTCCTCAGAATTCATAATATCAGCATTTCTGATGATGGACCTTACCAATGTTCATTTAATGAGTGGTTTCATTGATGTGGCCAGCTTGAACCTCAGTGTGGCAGGTAAGTTGTTTGTAGAGCATAGCATGCCAGTGTTCTTGTGTCCAATAAACTGAAATACTTGAAAATTATCTTGGTGGCTTTTAAATTTTTTTTCATATTTTAAGTTTTTAAGTATCAAAGTTTTATTATCTATTTTAAATAAATATTACATATTTATTCCAACACTAACAATTATCCTGTACATATAAACGCTATTTAAAAAGATTCATGAAACTGAAATCTCTCTATAGATATATTTCTGATAAGATATGATCATAATTTAAAAGTTAATTAATGATTAATACAATTATACTAATTATTTTTGTGCTTTGACAATTTTCCATTATATAGAGACTTATAGGGAAATACATGTAGAGGAGATTATAACCATTTAGAGCAAAAAACATTTTATTTTATTTTATTTTCAGCATGACTTCCCAACAATAAGTGAGAATTTTATGGGTTATAGGGGTCCCAGCAGGGCTTCCTTTATTCTTTTATTTCCTATCATCTTGCTAGACAGGTCTTGGAAAAAAATATGTATAGTAAGATTTTTCAAGCATCTCTATTGAAAATTCCAACTTTCAGCCTTTAAATTTATAAAACCAAGGGATAAAAGAAGCCCTGTTAATTATTGTCCAATGAAAATGAATACATTGACATTCAAAATGTAATCACAGAGATTCAAGCCAAGGGGGAAAACACTAAAACCCAATCTCCTCTGGACATATTCACTCAATCTGTGCTTTCCCTCACTCCTAAGGATCCTGTAGGAGAAAGTATGAGGAAGCACAAAATTCAGACAAAGAAAATATTAACTTCTAGATTATCCCTGATCATCAAAGAATGTTTTTCAAATTTAGTGACCATAAAGGAATAGTAGAAAGTTATTTGGAAATGATAACTGTAAGTTGAGCTGGATTATATGTTGAGTATATTCATAACTCTCTAAGTAACTGCTAGGATGCACCAATTTACATATCCTTAACAATGGACAAAGGAATACTTGCCATTGACCTGTGTGTTTCATATGTGTTGATCTTTGAGCATACATATAGATTGCAAATATTTCCCCTCTTCTCTCATCTCTATAGTTATCTTTTTACTCTGGTTTATTCCTTTTTTTTGTGCAAATTAGTTTCCAGCAGCTTCTCCTAATTTTGTTTCATTCATTTCTGTCTTTGGTGTTGTGTTCAAGAAATTATTGCCGAGGTCAATGCCAACCAATCCCCTTATGCTTTCTTTTAGAAGTCTTATGATTTCAAGCCTTAACTTTACATGTTTAAGCTATTGGTCTGATATTTTTGGTATATGGTGTAGTACAGAGGTTTAACAACATTTCTTTACATGTGGATACCTAGTTTTCCCAGCAACATTCATTAAAGTGACTGTTCTATCTCCATTGCATATATTTGATGCACTTGTCAACTTATATTTAATACAAATACATGAGTGTGTTTTTGAGCTCTCTCTTTTGTTTCATTGATGAATATATCTGCTTATATGTCAGCATTACATGCAGCATTTTCATTGATGTATCTTTATAATAGACTTTTAGTGCTGAAGATTTAGCCCGGTGGTACAGATGAAGCCTAGGAAATGTAAGACTCTGGGTTCAATCCTTAGTACTGAAAAAATTATGTAGTTGGAAGTATAATGTTTCCAATTTTAATTTTCATTTAGAAGATTTCTTGGCTACTTAAGAATCTCATGTAGAGCCATAGATACTGCAGTATTTATTTATTTATTAAATTTAAATAATTTTCTTCAGTATTCCATACATGACTGCTTTAATTACATCATTTCCATTCTTTTCTTTCTCACCTTCAAATCCTCGTGTGGCACTCCTATCTCTTACTTTTATGATACCTTTTACTTTAAATTTACTGTTTATTTATGTATATACTGTTTATATATACTGTTTAAATATGTATTATATATAATGCATAAATATTACATATTGATTCCATTTAGCGTTGCTCATATGTATATGTGTTTATAGCTAACTATTTGGTATTTGATAACTTATCAGGGCATTGATTCCTGGAGAAGATTGATTTTCTCTTGCTCACTAGCCATCAATTGTTTGTAGCTCTTCATCTAGGCGTAGGGCCTTGTGAGAGTTCTGTGAGCCATACTCACTTGTCAACTGCTGTTTACATTGAGCAGATCCTGCTTAAGAGACCATACTGTTGTTCTTTTGTTGGTGCCTCATCCTCCTAAATGCTGATATTACAGGTGTGCATCACAGTACTTAGTCCTAACTGTAGACATTCTATAACACGTAAAGGAATATTAAGTGTTATTTTAAGAATTGATCATGTAGTACACAATCTCACCAGTTTCCTAACTTTTTCACCTTCTCCAGTCTCTCTTTCAGACCTTCAATTTCCGTTATACAACTCCTGGATAAAAGAATTGCTATTTGTGATAGCTTTCCTGGTGATATTTTTCATGTTACCAATCACTGGCCTATTATTGAAAGAACTTGTTACATTCTCATCACTGATAAGACCAAGAACAACTCGGACAGCCAAACTGGATGAGGAAAAGTCCATGAGGCCTCAATCCCCCACAAAGAACTATTGGCAACTGAGGAAAGCTAGAAGCAGGAAAGGTGACTTCCACAGGAGAAGAAATGCCAATTCACTGTCCAGTGACAAAACATTAGCCCTGGAACTATGCATATGAGTCACTTTTTGATTATTTATTTAGATTATTTATGTTCATAATATATACATCTATACAATAAAAAACTGTTAAAAAAGAAGCTATGAATTTGAAAATGAGCAGAGAATCTTATATGGGGAGATTTAAATGAAGACATAAAAATATTGTAGTTAAATTGTGATCTAAAAAATTTTAGAAAAGTCTTATTAAAAGAGAAAAATATGTGAGAAAAATTATGACTGATATATCCTACTGGTACTAATTAAATTTATAGATTTAATAAAATCTAATTACAAGATCCCAGTTTATGAATCATTATTATCTAAAGTTCTGCCTGCTCTTAATAATAAAAAAGACATATGTAGAACTTGAGTTTATTTATGTGAACTATTAGAAATCTAATGGAAAATTTCAGCTTTCTCTTCCATGAGTAACTTATATTTTACTCCTAAGTGTGTCATCACAGAGGGCTTGAACTTCTTTTATGCTGTCTTTTCAAAAGTAACTCATGAAGTCATTATTGTACATCTGAGTGATTTTTTTTAATTCTTCTCTTTCTACATGTAGATCAGTTTGCTGACTCTCTACCTCAGCATCTTCTAGTGTGCCTACATAGATCAGGTTTCTCCAAGCACATATGTGAAGCAGATCATTTTACACTACTCTTATAGATTACAGCTACTGAAAATTATTATTTTAATCCTCTTTGACCATTCTTTACACACTTACCTCTTTAAAAACCTATCTCATTTCTATTGCTGTGAAGAGCCATGACCAAGCAATTTATAGAAGAAAGGGTTTATTGGGGCTTGTTTACTGATTCAGAGGGTCAGTCTATAACCATCGTATGGGAAGCAATTCAACAAGCAGATAGGCATAGTTCTGGAGCAGTAGCTAAGACCTTACATCTTATTTACAAGTTGAAGAGAAGGAGGGCAGGTAGGGGGAGGGAGGAAGGGGAGAAGGGCAGGAGGAAGAGAGGGTGACAAAAGACAGACAGACAGACAGATGGACTGACAGATGGACTGGGCCTATTTTGTGTTTTTGAAAGCTCAAAACTCATTCCCAGTGGCACACCTCTTCCCACAAGGCCATATTTCCTATTCCTTCCCAAAACAGTTCACCAACAAAGGACCAAGCATTAAATACATGAGCTTATGAAGGCCAGTATAATTCAAATTTAAGTACAATTCATGAATTTCCATGTTTATTTATTCAGAGTATCCTGTCAGAAGTATCAAGGAGGAACTAACAACAGTCTTGTTTCAGAACTAATATTTATGGCATAAATGAAATCCAATTGTATTTCTTATATGGATAGTTTTATACTAAGGTGGTAACTCATAAGGCCATGATTAATTCCTACTGATTTCTTCATAGAATATTTCTAAGACTTGACATTAAGTAAGCATTTAGCACATAATTTTTATCACTGTATGTTAGAAGCAATATTGAATTATGGGGAATCTCCACTGCAGTGTGTGTAGATTAAACAGTACACTGGGTGTCATAGAATATATGCTCTGGTGAGCACTCAGAGTTCCCTACAGAACTGATGTTGTGGGGTAAGCCTTTTGTTCACTGTGAAGATGTATCTCTGTTAACCTTATCTGCCAAGGCACCTTCTGATTCCTTTAATAAAGAGCTAAAGACTCAATAGCTAGAAAGGACAAGACAGGTGGGGCTTCTGGACAGAGATAAAAACTCTGGGAAGGAATCAGAAAGGCTGAGATTTACCAGTGAGATATGGAGGAAGTTGGACATACAGTGCCGAGAAGAGGAAACAAGCCATGTAACAGAGCATAGATTAATATAAGTTGGTTAATTTGAGTTATAAGAGCTAGTTAGATACAAACCTAAGCTAAGGCAAAACTTTCATACTTCTCTGTGTTATTACTTGGGAGCTGGCAGTACAAAGAAAGTCCTACTGCAGACTGAGGCACCATTCTCCAAGTGATTGGGGAGATTATTACTTACAATTTCCCAGTTAAATGATTTCTGGGAATATTACTCAGCAAAGGCAGACTGTCTTTGTTCATCTTCTAGCACAGGGGTAGCTTTGTACTAGTGATGGTCCTTTATTGTTGTTTAAAGATCTGACTCTACAGGGCCTTCATAGTTTCCCAGAAGAACAATCTTTATTTCAATCCCAGAATCCTTCCTCCTTAATTGTACTTCTTGCATTTGACCACAGGTGTTTAAACTATGCACATGACCTCAGTAAAGTTCCTGCACACAATTCTATGTCTCAGAACCTAATTCCCAGAAATCTCAGTTAGACAATAATTTTATTGTGTGATTTCCAGAATTAAAATCTCACAATAACTATCCAATGGTCTATAAATAAGAAAAGGGTGGATTTAAAATCTGAAAATGATATTTGTCTTTTATTTGAACTCTCAATAACTGGAAATTGTTAAATAACTTTAAACATTTATGTGGATGAAAGAAGAGACATTGTATGTCTTTGTGAAACTCATTATTCTGGTCTAACAGAAACTTAGTTTGTTAAATTACAAGTGGTGTGGCAGAAGAAAGAACTTTTATGTGGTCCCTTTTTGATGTTCTGATAAAATATTGAGGGAATGAAAAAACAATTCTCTTTTTGTATTTAAGATAAAGAAAATTATCAAAAAAACAAAGATTACATGTTTTGTGTTCCATAATTTTCTGTCTACATTTTGTGATCTTAGTGGTCTATAGCCTCTAATACAAGGTAATTACTAGAATTTTCCTATGGAGAGCTTAGAGGTAACGCTGCACAAGTCTTGATCAGGTTCTTCTTAGTTTAACATTTCCTAATTTATTTCATAAGAAAAAAAACTGACAACTATTTTCCCAATGCGTCTCCTATCCTGAGCCCTCCACATGACTAAATTTAGTAGAGATTTCAGGAATAGAACATAACTGATATCTATAAGTTTAAAAACTTATAGACACTATGTGGAAAAAACGAAGTTTTTTATAATGATAATTTCCAGAGCACATTCCTGTTGATGCAAGCGAGAAATCCCCAGCATTAGCTTGTTTTTAGGGGACATTCGGGTGAAACTGTAAAAGAAACACAGCTTGCCTCAGATATCATCATGAACCAAGCCGGTCATGTTGGAACAGGCCTGCTGAAGACAGCAGAGCCCCGGAGTGGCACAGAGCGTGCTGCTAGTGAGAGTAAGCTCACGGGCTTCTTTACTGGGCAAAGCAGCAGTCGTCCTGCTTTCTCTGAAGCGATACTGATTTGATATGGACAAGAGGAAACGGCATCCTGAAGGAAACTAGCCAAGGCTCTGAGGGAATACCAACCCTGGAAGAGCAGAGGTGTGTTAGCGACTAATGGTGAAGAAACTTTGTTGAGCAACCTGAACGCACTGAGAATATTTGAAGGGTCGGGAAAGAAATTCTCTACAGAATCTGGAGCTCAGGTAAGTGATTTGGGTGTGGACAATGGTTGGAGACAAGGGTATTTCCTACCTCAGTAAGTCTAGCCTTAGAATTTCACTACTTTACCTCTTTTATCCATTGGGACTTAGAAATCCGAAAAGCAATGAAGTTCTTAAAAAGAGAGGTTTTGCTTTCATATCTCATTCTGCTGATAGGATCATTTGTGCCCTGAGATTCAGGAACAATACCATTTTCACAGTTTCCTTCCTCCTTTTTATTTTTCCTTTTTTTTTTTTAAAAAAAAAAAAAACTAGTTCTCTGAGAGTTTTACACAAAGATCATACACATTCCCTTTCCCCAGTTACTCCAGGATCCAACGCATTTCTGTCACAATCCAACTTTGTGTCTTTTCCCATCCCCCTAAAAACCCACCATGTATAGTTTGTGCTGCCTTCTTCCAAAGTATCTTCGATCAACTGTGTAGGTACCATATCCTGAAAGGGCTCCCAACAGTTCTAAATTGCCAGCAGAACCTATAAAAAACTTTATTGTCACAGTTTGTAGACTTGACAGTCACCAATGTAGGTGTCCACAGTTTCCAAGATTCTACTCCTGAGATTTAAGTTATACAACTAAATAGCCACTAAAAGATCACAACCAATATTTTATGTTTATCTTAAAGTATTTTTTATGAAGAGATTTGTTGAACCATAGCTGACCTGCAACAAACTCTGCCTGATATTTAAGGGAAATAATTTGTAAACTTTGAAATATATATACAGTTATGAAATTGTCACTGCATTCCATATACCAAGTATGTATCTGTGAGTCCCAAAACTATCTCTGTGGACTTTTGGTGTCAATCTCTCATCTCCCTTTCTCTTTTCCTAGAGACTTACTAATTTACTTTTACTTTTATTTGCATTTTAGAATCATATATTTGTGATTGTAACATGTGAACCATCTTTGTCTGACACCTTTAATTCAACAAATCCTCGAGAGATCAATATCTGACATTTATAAAATTGGATCATTACCTTTTATTGATGCATATATTATTGGACTAGCTAGAACTTGTTTTGCCATTCTACCGTCAGGTTTTTAATATACTTTTATTGCTAGATACAAGTCTTTTTGTACTTTTATTTCTCTTGTCATTTGCTTTGAAGAATAGTATATTTAACAAATTCAATTGGGGTGTTAATTGTTCTGAAACAGTAGGTGGTATGGGAGGGAAATACCAGAAACATACCTGTCATTTAGTGATTAAATCTCTATATGTCTCTTTGTTGACTGTAACCCACTTTTCCAGGTAGTAAGCCAAATCACCTACCCACATTGCATGGGAAAATCATATGCTAGAACAATGTTAAATAAAATCACTTATGCTATTATGAGATATCTAAAAAGCATACCATAACTTTTAAGTATTTTCATATTATTTGAATTAAGGCATCACACAGAAGTCTCATGTATGAAAGTATCAAGAAGACAAGAAAACCCTTGGGACAACGTTCTTAGTGACATTCCAGCTTTATCTATCTAGCCCATGAGACCCAGCTCATTTTATATTATTTTGTATTCATCTTTTTATTAGTTGTATTCACTCTTTTACAGAGGAAAATGTTTTAAATTTTCTAAATTTCAATTGATCACCTTTTAAAAATTTATGCCTTGTTCTGTAATTGTCAGACCAAAGAGCCTTTTCTTTGTGTAGATTTTCTTTCTGAATTATATAAATTCAAATTTATATCTTTGATACCTCTTGAGATATTGATAAAATGTTTATATTATAATAATTTTGCATATGAGCTCCTAATTAGGAATCATATTTTCAAAAGACAAATTTCCATTTGAATCTTTTTAGTACTGCATAAATTGCTTAGGCTAATGTGCCTCCAATTCTGTGTTATACTGTTCCCTATGGAGGTTCATTACCCTTTTGCCAATTCCATACTATTTTCACCATTGAAGTTTTGTGTAAATCTTGATGATAGCATGATCTCTGTAATCCATATTTAGAACTGTTTTGATATTGTCTGGCTTTTAAAAAAAGAGTTATTCTTTGCCTTCCTATACACATTTCACATAACGTCATTATATGTACAAAAGTTTGGTCCTGTGTCTTACAAACCACTTAAACTGCTATAATAGAGTATCACAAACTGGGTAACATATGAAGAACAGAAATTTCTGGCAGATAGAAGTGAAAATGTTATCATCTGTCAAGAACTTTTTATGGTGCTATCCATGAGTGAAGAGTAAAGGGTAAAAGGCAGAAAAACAACATGGGGATGGTTTGTCCTATTATAAAGATTTCACCCTTGATCGTAAACCCTCACTCATAATAATGACATCAGTTCATGTAGAAGAGCAGAGTCTCTATGCTCTAATTACCTGTTTAGGCTGTTTACACTCTCACTTCTTACTACTGCACCATGGCAATCAAACACCAACCTGGAAGGGGGAGGAGACATGCGGGTCACAGCACCTGGGGACAAGACTTGCCTACACTACTACTTTATGCTGATTTTCATTCAACATATAAAATATCTATATAGTTTGATAAAGTTACACCCAATCATATAATTCTAGTACCATCATAAATTGCATTGTTTTAAATTCAAATTCAAAATTATCATGGCTTATGTACAGGGATATAATTTACATTTGAGTATTAACATGTAACTTACAAGTTTTCTTGACACACTCAGATTTTTCATGGGTCTAATCATTAATACTGACCGTCACATGTTATGTCAATTCATGAGCTTTCATTCTCAGTATCTTTTTTTAAAATTTTATCTTCAGTTTTTATTTATTTATTTATTTATTTATTTATTTATTTATTTATTTATTGTTTTTACATCCTGACTGGTTTCCCCTCTTCACCCTCATTCATCCCTCCTCTTCCATTTTTCTTCACAAAAGAGCCGGCCTCCCATGGTTATCAACCAGCCATTGCATATCGAGCTTCAGTGAGACTAGGAACCTCCTCTCCTATTAAGGCTACATAAGGCAACCAAGTAGGAGGAAACAGTCACAAAAGCAAGCAACAGAGTCAGAGATGGCCCTTGCTCCCACTGTTAGGAGTTCCAATAAGAAAACCAAGCTACACAACTATTTATCTCTTAATACTGGCCAGTACTTTCATGAAATATTTCATTACAGTAAAAATGCATGAAGTTTTGCACATGGATAACATATCTCCAATTTCTGTCTAGGGAATATGTTTTAATGTGACATTGCCTTTATTAAATAAAGGTTATTCTTTTGTTTATAGCTTACTGAGAGATTTCACCATGAATGAGCACTGAATTCATTGAGTGCTATCTTTCTGTTTAGTTGGTAATCTAATTCACATCAGTGTGAATCATACTCAGTGATTTTCAAATGTTAAACCCGTTTGAGGACTTCACTGTTCATAATACACAGTATTATTTTAAGTTATTGCTTGACCTTATTTATTAATATTTAGTTTATAGGAGTTATTCATTTCTTTGTGGGAAATGTTACTCTACAGTTTTTTCTTTTCTTTTAAAATAGTTAATGGCTGACCATAGCTCATGAACTGAGTTGTGATATCTCTAAATTATTTCACTTTCTGTACATTGTCCAGTTGTGTGTCTCCTTATCAATTACAATTTGCTTCTAGGAGAAGCTTGTTTGATGAGAGCTGAACAGTGCATTGATCAGCAGGTACAGTAGTATATCATTAGAAGTCACTTTATTGCTATGGTCATCCAGCAGAATAATAACTAGGATTTCTACCAAATCCATGACATGTCAAGTCTTGGAATCTTAGACACTTTGGCAGTGTCAGGTATGGATTCCATCTCATAGAGCAGGCCTACAATCCAACCAAAAGTGATTAGTTACTCCCATAACATTTGTGTCACTATTGTATTAGTATATTTTACATGCAGGCAACTCTTGTAGGTCACAAAGTATGTAGCTAGGTGATACTGATGATTATTTTTCTCAGTAGCATTCATAGTAACTTTCTAGTTGTGTACCAGCTTAGTTTCTACATGTTTGATGACGTAAGTAAGTGGTGTCCTCAGCAATAGGGCCTTACTGTTATATTGTTGGAGGTAACCAATGACCTTGTTAATAGCCTCTGATGTTTAGGGGCAGACTCTATGGGATACCTTTGACCAATGACTTAACACTATTTAACCCGTTCTCAGCACTGTGAGTTTTATGTGACAGCATTAGATGTCTGAAGGGAGTATTGTCTACACATTTTAAATTCCTTTTATACATGTATATATTTTAGAAAGCTTCTACAGTAGTAAGCTACCATGTGGCATTTCGAAGGCCCTTTCATGTTAGTTTCCCTCCTCATGTTTCTTTCTTTCTCTACCCTTCCAAATCTTCACCAGCTTTCTGTTTTGGATGGTTTCCTTCATGTCTTAAGTTTTCCTTTCATTCCTTTTCATAAGCTGTGAGTTTGCTGTGTGGAGTCTTGCCTTGAGATCACCACTACCTTTATTCCATTTAGCATAAGGCTTTTCTTTAAACTTTTTATCTCTTTGTGCATCAGACTTAGCTACATAAACTTTCTGGTGCTTCTTTTCTCCTCAACCTATACATTTTGTAGTTTTCTTTTGTAGGCTCCTTTTCATTATAGCTCTGCATAAGAGTGGCAGTTAATAATCACACAAAACAGTTAATACTAGGCTCTCTTAAAATCTCTGATAATGTCATTAACCTAAAACTCTTCAGTTTAGACTCAGGCAGATATTTTGGGCAAGGGCAGAAGGCAGCCTCATTTTGTGCCAAAATATCACAAAAACTATCTCTAGGCTACTTACTAATATTCTTCCCCTTTGAAACTTCTTGAGTTGGGCCTCACAATTCAAATTCCCTCAGCACCAGCTTCCATGCTCCTACTAGTCTGACTCATTGAGTCATGCTTAGTGCTTAGAGCATTCAACTGGTTTCCTAATCCAAAATTCCAAAGTCCAGATTCTACCAATAAGCAGTATGGTCAGGCCTGGCATAGCAATACCTTGCTTCCTGGTACCAACTTCTGTCTTAGTCATTGTTCTCCTGCTGTGAAGAGACACCAAGAACCATTTAGCAACATAATCGTAGTGGATTTTCTTCTAGGGCCAAGGGCCAATCTCCTCTAGGTTCTTGGTTCAAAAAAATGGTACCAGACATGAGTTTCATCTTATGTAGTACTTAAATCCATTCAGAAAGTTGTTAGTTACTCCCACAATGTTCCTGCCACTATTCTACCAATGGGCATGTCTTGCCAAGCCAGTCATTGTTGTATCATGCAGAGTTCATGGCTGGGTATGATTGATGTATTTTTTTTATCATAGGCTTGAAAAAGTCATTAATGTGAAATTCATCCAGATCTTTTCTTTTGTAAGGTTATGTTTTTTGTTTTCAGTTTTGTTTTCAGACTATCAACAACATAGTCACAAAACATTTTCATATTTAAAGTTCAAATTACCATTAAAGATTACTAATTAAGCAGGGCAGTGGTGGTACACACCTTTAATCCTAGCACTAGGGTGGCAGAGGCAGGCGAATCTCTGTGGGTTCAAGGCCAGTCTGGTCTGTAAGAGCTAGTTCCAGGACAAGCTCCAAAGCTACAGAGAAACCCTGTCTCAAAAAAAAATTGCCAATTAACAGGTTTAAACACTGTTCCACTGATTAGAAATGATATATATATTATATATATAATTGTTAACAAATGTCATTCCTTTGCTCACACTTTGATTTCAATTTATTTTTTCAATACATGGACTACAGATATTTTTCTTAGATTTTCCTTCACATTAATGCATGCATGCCTTTAGACTGCCTGTTTTTGTTTCATAAATGCATTAATTTACTTTAAGTATTTTTCTTCCACTGTTTGTTAAATACATTTACTGGGGGTAGTGCTCACTTAGAAAATTTGGTTAAAAGGTTAAAGTAACCACAGAGTGTAAACAAGAGGGGTAATGAGTTCTCCTCTGATCAGAAACATGTGTGATAACAATCTCTTTTTTCAGCACTGTGAAATTTATTCTTTTTTTCCTTTTTATTTATTTTTTATTCTTTTTTTAATTAAAATTTCCACCTGCTCCCTGTTTCCCATTTCCCTCCCCTCCTCCCAAATATTGCCCCCTCCCCCCACTCCCCTCCCCCTATCCCCACTCCTCTTCTCCTCCCCCCACACCATTCCCCCTCCCTCTCGATACTGAAGAGCAGTCCAAATTCTCTGCCCTGTGGGAAGACGTCCAGGAAGGTGAGCGTCTAAACAGGCTAAGCTCCCACAAAGCCAGTTCATGTATTAGGATCGAAACCTAGTGCCATTGTCCTTGGCTTCTCATCTGCCTTCATTGTCCGCCATGCTCAGAGAGTCCAGAATCAACCCATGCTTATTCAGTCCCAGACCAGCTGGCCTTGGTGGGCTCCCAATAAATCAGTTCCACTGTCACAGTGGGTGGGTGCATCCCTCGTGGTCCTGATTTCCTTGCTCATGTTCTCCCTCCTTCTGCTCCTCATTTGGACCTTAAGAGCTCAGACCGTTGCTCCAAATTGAGACTCTGTCTCTACCTCGATCCATCGCCAGATGAAGGTTCTAAGGTGATATGCAAGATATTCATCAGTATAGGATAGGGTCATTTCAGGTTCCCTCTCCTTAGTTGCCCAAGGTGGAAATCAGTGTGGCGATTTCTCAGGAAATTTGGGATCAACCTACCCCAAGATCCAGTAATACCACTATTGGGAATATACCCAAGAGACGCCCCATCAAATGACAAAAGTATCTGTTCAACTATGTTCATAGCAGCATTGTTTGTAATAGCCAAAACCTGGAAACAACCTAGATGCCCTTCAATGGAGGAATGGATGAAGAAAATGTGGAATATATACATATTAGAGTACTACTCAGCAGTAAAAAACAATGACTTCTCGAATTTTGCGTGCAAATGGATGGAAATAGAAAACACTATCCTGAGTGAGGTATCCCAGACCCAAAAAGAGGAACATGGGATGTACTCACTCATAATCGGTTTCTAGCCATAAATAAAAGACATTAAGCATATAATTTGTGATCCTAGAGAAGTTAAATAAGAAAGTGAACCCAAAGAAAATCATATAGTCATCCGCATGGAGAGGGGAAGTAGACAAGATTGCAGGGCAAAAACTGGGAACTTGCAGGTGAGGTGGCATGGGGCAAAGGGGAAATGGGATGAGAAACATGAGAAGGGGAGGATGGGAGGAGCTCGGGGGATTGGGATGGTTGGGATATAGGAAGGGAGGATACGGGAGCAGCGAAGTATATATCCTATCTAAGGGAGCCATCTGAGGGTTGGCAAGAGACTTGACTCTTGAGGGGTTCGCAGGTGTCCAGGAATATGTCCCCAGCTGGTGAAATTTATTCTTAATGGAACTTTAAAGTTGTCTCTTTTTAAAATTATGAATTAATTGTGTGTGTCTAGACAATCTATACTTCATATCTCATTGTTTCTTATCTTGTTATATTGACCTTTTCAGATATGATGAAGCCCACAGACTCCTGTTTTTCTGGATATCATGTGTGCTTCACTTTCCTGCAAGTGATAGCATTAGCATCGACTTCTCGTAAGAATACTTACTTTTTTAAAAAAAACCATTTCAATTATAAAAATGATGCAAGATAGACTTCTAGTGTCCAGTTTGTTATTGAAAGAGATTAACAAAATCACTTCTTTGCAATATCAAGTAAAATAGTCAAAAAGAGATCAACGACTCTTGGCCAAGGACAATGGCACGGGGTTTTGATCCTACTTCATGTTCTGGCTTTGTGGGAGCCTAGACAGTTTGGATGTTCACCTTCCTAGATCTGGATGGAGGGGGAAGGACCTTGGACTTTCCACAGGGCAGGGAACCCTGACTGCTCTTGGGGCTGGAGAGGGAGGAGAAGAGGAGTGGGGGGAGGGGGAGAGGGGAGGGAGGAGGGGGAGGGAAATGGGAGGCGGGGAGGAAGTGGAAATTTTTTTTCAATAAAAAAAAAAGACTGCCATAAAAATTTAAAAAAAAAAAAGGAGTAAGATTACAGGGTCTACCAACTGTCCCTCAGCTAGAGAGCCAGAAAGGAGTAGAAATCTACCAGGTCAGGAATGTCTTAGAAGAGAAGAAAGATCTGAGGAAATAAGTGGTAAACAAGAAAAATATGAGCTGGAATCACTGAGTTACTAAAGCCTCAATGCAGAATGATTTTAACCAGAAACACCCCATCATTGGTAGGCATTGGTCATTACCTTTTACTTCCCATGTTTCTACCGGGTTCTAGTGGTTAGAAGAGAGTGATGGAAAAAGTAACCATTCTGAAATAGGTTCACCTTAATTAGTTCTGCATTCAAAATGAACTGTTTCCCCACAGCATTATCTGTTGAATTTTATGCCCTGACTGAACTGACCTGGGAGAAAGAAGGGTAATACTGAATTCAAGTCACCTTTTTCTGTCCTGTCTTTCTTAGAAGACAGAGACCTTGAAAAACTTCAAGAAGGGTCACAACCCAAAGACACGGGTTCACTTATAGGCAGAACTCAAATCATGAAACTGCAGAAAGTTTCCTCTCTCCCCAACACACATCACACATTAGTATGACATCATTAAAACATACCATCTAGGTACACTGATCTTAGCATTTATCTGTCTTCCAATAAAACTTTCCAGGACACACTGAGAATCAAAACCATAGTACATAATGACAGAGCAAGTGAAACCACACAGACAGTCTGGAATTGTCAGGACCTAGCATGTAGAGACAACCCACAGAGGTTGGCTGTTTCCTGCGTTATGGGCTCCAGGAACTGAACTCACCTCATTAGGATTGCTAACAATTGCCCTTACCCACAGAGTTGTCTGAGCTTCACTGTGTTTCTTTCTTCCTGCCTTCCTTCCTTGTCTTCCTCTTCCATATCTACCTTAGAAATTGATATTTAAGTCAGGTCGACATTCTGTCTCAGTGGGGCTGAGAAACAGTGGAAAAACACCTACCATGAAGTGAAGCCTCTGCTACCAGGAATCAAAGCAATATTTTCTCATTAAAATTATTTTCTTAGGTATTTTGTCAATATATACTATCACGGAAACTGACAATCAGCCTTCTGTAGGTTTCAGAATTCCAACACAGTTATACCAGACACAGTTTCTTCCATACAATTTTTTTTTTATTTATTTTGTTTTGTTTTTCGAGACAGGGTTTCTCTGTGGTTTTGGAGCTTGTCCTGGAACTAGCTCTTGTAGACCAGGCTGGTCTCGAACTCACAGAGATCCGCCTGCCTCTGCCTCCCGAGTGCTGGGATTAAAGGCATGCGCCACCACTGTCTGGCCTTCCCATACATTTCTTAAGTAGTGAGACAGATCACTGGGAATTCCTACTTCACTAGAATCTATTTTAAAGAATGAGCTAGCATTAGTATTCAAAAATATTGAAAGATAAAAAGCAATGTAATCAGAGTTGAATATTTAGATCAGCTGAGCCTTGTGGGCAGGATTTGATATGCTCTACTAAGGAGTGTATGGCAACAAAGTCTTGCTAATTTCAGATTGATTTTGATTTTCAATTTTTCTCCACAGAGAATCTGATGGTGACTACTCCCACTGGACATTTGGTGGCTAGGGTAGGAGGGCAGGCCGAGCTCAGCTGCCAGGTGTCCCCACCACGTAGTGTGGAGTCTATGGAGGTGCGCTGGCTCAGGAGTGACAATTACAAACTTGTTTATCAGTACAGAGGTGGCCACCATGGGGTAAATGGAGAAGCTGCCCCTGAATATGCGAATCGTACAGTGTTTGTGAAAGAGGCCATTGGGAAGGGCAAAGTGGCGCTCAGAATTCATAATATTACAATTTCTGATGATGGACCTTACCAATGTTTATTTAATGATAGTGGTTTCAGTGATGTGGTCAGCATGAACCTCAGTGTGGCAGGTAAGTTGTTTGTGGAATATAGTATATCACTGTCCTTGTGCCCAATAAACTGAAATACTTGAAAATTGTCTTGGTGGTTTGTTAAGGCTTTTTCATATTTAAAGTTTTTAAAATAGCCAAGTAATGAGTAAAAGTCACACATCTATCTCAAAAAATACACTATGTAGAAAATAGACATCACATAGTAGCAAATTAGCCTAATTTGAAAATAATGGATGGAAGTTAATTCATTTGTGATATTAGACTGCAGAACATATTATTGAGGCTTCTTTTTTCCCAACCTGTCAGTCCAGTTTCAGAATAATTACTTTGCTTTTATCTTCTTGTCCTTTCCGCCAGCATTTGGATTGAAGACACAAATCCATGTGGAGAGTTCTGCTAATGATGAACCCAGTGTGGGTTGCTTTACAGAGGGGTGGTTCCCACAGCCCCGAATGGAGTGGAGAGACAGTCAAGGGGAGGTAGTTCCGTACTCTTCCCTCTCATACTTCCAGGATGAAGACAGATTTTTCCGCATCAAGATGACTCTTCTTCTCAGAAATCAGTCACAGAAAAGTATTACGTGTTGTGTTCTAAACCCTCTAACGGGTGAAGAGAAGCAAACAAATCTCATCCTACCAAGTAAGTACTCAGTCATGAGAGGTTAATTATCAACTTGAAAGTACATAGAATAAACCAGTCTCCATTAAAGGACTTACTGCCTTGCAGAGCATCCTTTGATTGTACCTCTTTATCATTGATACTGGTTTTGGTCAGACAAATGATAAGTGCAGTGTATTGGAAGAAAGTCAAAGAATGGAAATTTATAATTAAGCATATATTAGAACTCTAGAGACATATCTCAATAAATTATCTACTTATGTGTAAGTTTAACAAGATGCTAATTCAGTAACATAAAAATGGTATTGATAATTTTGAACTATTTTCTCTTCTTAGAAAAATAACCATACTCTATGGGTTTTTATAAATTCTAAGTCATTAGGACACATTGATTATTGTCACATAGATTTTCTCTGTAGTTGCCTCAAAATCAGGTCTACCAGTATGTAGTTCTGAGTCAGATACAAAAACTGGGAAAGGTAGGAAAAAAGGAAGTGAGAGAGGGATGGAGAGAGATTGGAAGGAGGAATCAAAGAGAAAGAAATGGAATGAAGAAAAGGAGGAAGAAGGGAGAGAGAAGTGGGAGAGAGAAGGAAGGAAGAGAGGGAGGAAAGAAAAGAGATGGGGTGAGAAGAAGATATGGAGAAAGGGTGGGATGGAGAGAGATGGAGTGGGAGGGAGAGAGGGAGAGAGAGAAGGAGAAATGGAGAGAGATGGAGCAGGAGAAAGATCGGAAGGGAGGAGATAAGGTTAGGAAGAGTTGCAGGATATGAACCTGCTCTCCTGACAGCAGCTTCCTGGTCTGGTGTGGCTCTTTAATATGTGTATCTTAAAAATGTTCTCTTCTTTTTTTTTTCACAGATGCCTTGTTTGAGAATAACATGGAGAAATTAATTTACATTTTCCTTTCAATAACATGTTTTTTATCTTCATTTTATGTTTTAGTTTTTTGCTTCATGAAATCAGGTAACTGATCCAAAAAAGATAGAATCATTAAGGCATTTTCCACCTAACTTTATTCCTAAGTAACAAGTAGAATTCAGTTAAAATTAAATGATATTCATTTCCTGCTTTTATGCACAGCTTATTTCTTATTTTACAGTTGTTGAATTTACATCTCTCAACTCTGAGAATGCTAAAGCAGTTTTAGTTTTAGGGATAAAGATCACTATGAATAAAAATCTGTGCTTTTTCAGATCCACAGTTAATTTTTATATCCCTTAAACACAATACACTGAAACACTAGAAGAAGTACTAATTGAAACACTGAAATTAAAGAGGTCTTCTTCTTTTTTTTTTAAGAAATGTTATTTCCATCACAGTAAAGTCACCTTCTGTCACCTCAAGCTTCTGAATAATTGATGTATGTGAGCCTTATTCTAGGGTAGATTTAATGTGATCACAAATTCCAGAATACAGTTTTGTGGGGACAGTGTGTGTGTGTGTGTGTATGTTATATGTGTGTATGTGTGTGCATATGATGTGTGTGAATATGGTGTATGTGTGTATATATGGTGTGTGTGAGTGTTTACATGGTATATAAACATCTTTGTGTTCAGGTGTTGGACCTGTGCTTCTGCTCTCAAAGACCAGAGATGAACTTTGGGTTTTCTACTCTAACCCTTTCAATTTTATTCTTTTAAAAGAAGGTCTCTCACTGACCCTAGAACTAGGCTGACAGCATGAAAGCCCAAATGATCCACCTTTTCTGCCACCTATAGCACTGGATTTATAGGTGCATATGCAGGCACACCCAGCTTTGCTATTTTTTTTTAATGTGGGTGATAAGTTGGAACTCAGATCTTCATAATTTCACAGCAAATGCTTGCCCTCTGAGCCATTTCTCCAACCCCTCATATTATTTTTAATGTTCTACTTTTTAAGCCTTAGTCTTGAATAAATTAATATGAAAAGAGGTACTTATATACATCAATAACCGCTTTACAATCAAATTCTTCTCTCTCATTTTATAGAAACTAATTGTATGCACCATACTCTGTAATGAACAATACTTATTTATAAGAATGACCTTTGGGACTGGGGAGATAGCACAGCAATTAAGAGCACTGGCAGGTCTTCCAAGGACTTGGGTTCAGGTCCTAGCACCAAAATGGTGGCTCACAACCGCCTTAAACTCCAGTTCCAGGAAATCAAATACCATTTTCTAGCCAGTTTGGGCATCTTGCATGCAAATGATGCACAAACATACATGTAGGCAAAACACCTATACATATAAAATTAAAGGAAAAGAACAGCTCTTTTCTAACTCCAATGACAAAACAAAATTTATTGTTTACTATAGAACAGAGTAAAGCTGCTATATGGAGACACAAGAATTCAGAGGCTGAGTAAATAATATAGCAGAGAATAGCAATTAGATAAGTCACTAAAAAATCTGAGACCAAAGTGATGAAAGAAGGCTACAATTTAAAGAAGGCTACAATTTATCATTGATTCAAAGATAATGTAACTCAAAGGAGAATTTGAAATCCATTCATTTTATTAATGTATCAAATCCATAGACTCCTAATTAATAAATCATATTTAGAGGGTACTTCCTAATGCAAATATTATGATAATCAATTTATTGAGTTTAAGTGATTCTTGAAAGGTAGTTCTGTTGCTGTCATCTTATTAGGGTAAGGATACAGTGGATTACACAGATTGCAAAGGAAAAAGCTAAGAATAGCCTACAGATATGTTTGGCATTAAATTTCATGCTATTACTTCCAGTACTTAGTGCTGTTTTAACTCCATTTTAGTGGCTGTGCCTTAATCTACTGCTATTTGAGCCACCAAAAGCAACTCCACAGTTACCTGCCTGCTTCTGGCAGTGGCCAGGCCACACAAGCTGCAACCTGAGAGGAATGCTGTTCCTGGAGGCATCAGCTCTGTTGCTGCCACGAAAGTAGCTTTAACTCAATCTGTATCATTTTATTTATAAATAAGACTTGAGATTCAAAGGTTGGAGTGAGAATATGCTAGCTCAGAGAGGTTAAGTAACAACTATCGAACCTTCTCTCCGTGCTGGCATCTCCCAAAAGCATGTTCTTCTGCTCCACCAAAATAAAAAATATTTGCCATTCAAAATCCATCCTTGCTACTTCCAGTGCATCTATCACTCCTAGATGCCCTCTGAGGCTCTATGATTACTTTCTGTCAACAAGAAGCTAACTCAGCCTTCTGACCCCAGGTTTATTTTATTTAGTTAAAGCAAATGCAAACTTGTAGTTCACAGTGTGATTGAATATCCCCCAACAACTTGGTTTCAAGTTTCTTCTTGTGCATCTTCCAAACTGTGGAGACCACTTAGTCATTAAAATTGTCTACTCCAAGGTGGTTATGGGAAATTTATTCTCTTTTGTTGTCAGATAACTTCTACATGTTATGTCCAATGGTGATTCTGGAAACATACCCACACCCAAAAGTTCTGATTCCAGATACTAAAAGTCAAGTCGAAATTGTGTTCTTTTCTAAAATATAATTCTAGTTACTTCAAAAATCTCATTCATCCTTTTCTGGAAGGTGATATGAAGATTAACTATCCTGTGGATATATATTCTGTAATCTATGAAGAAACACTTGTGTACTGTCTGCTCCGCTTAGGAAGTGGGTCTCTGAGCAGGGTCCTAGTAGCTCAAAGGTGAGAGCGTTTTGCTGACACTGATGAAAGAACCAACCACTTCAGTTCTCAGAATCTGTGGATTCAACTAAATCCCCTCATTTTAGCTAACGCCATTCTCACAGCTGCTGTTGTCCAAGACTGAATCTGATGAGGACTCCTATGAGCTGAGTTGTCTCCACTCCCCATAGTCACTGATTTTGTATTAGGTTAGGTTGTTATGATCAAAAAAGGAAACTTCTGTTATCTCTGGTAATCTTACAGCCAACTGAAATGCCTGATACAAAAAAGTCTGTTGCTTCCGTTCTATTTAGTGAGTATGACTGGAATCATGCTGCTCACCTTTTCATGTGGTTGTCCTTGGGTGACTCTCTGACACTGCTAAGCTCCTTTTACTAATTCTAACTCTCTCTGTTTTAGGACATGAATCTGGATGTATAAAACAATTGCATAAATTAGACATAATATCAATGATCTTACAATTCCTGTGTTTTATAGCCTTCTCTGGAACAATCGTTTCTAAGTATCTGCAATTGCGGAACAAAGGTAAATAGTATTAATGGTGATAGAATATCTCTGGTCCTCTTGTTTTCAGAGATGTAAGTCTCTTTGGGATTGTTTAGTTATGTGAAACTTACATCATCTCCGGGAGCATCTGTGGTTTGGGTGTAATCTCAGAGGGTCATACTCTAACAGAACGATATGGGAGGCAACAGCTAAAGCTTCCCGTGCTTTCAGCTGTGTTAGCAACCAGATCCTTCTGCTCCTGACACAGGAAGAAAGAAACAAAGCTTCAGAAAATATTGTGGAATGACCTTGTGTTTACTTGCCATTTAATAATCAATATACATATGTGTCTATGATTTAAAAAATTTTAGCAGTTTTTATCTTAGAATCTGTATTGAAAATATATGAATTTCTGTTTCATTCCAATAATAATATTTCATTAATATGAAATGTCATGAGGCTTTTTAAACTAAAATCATTCTGTAGATCTATTAAGTATGAAATAAGGTCATTATTTATAGGTAGAGTTTATGATTAATAGGATAACACTAAAATATGGTTTTACATTTGACAATATTTTATTCCTTAAAGGCTTATAATGGAAATATGTATAGAGAATTGTTAACAGCAATCAGTGCAAAATGAGACTATGTACTAATATGCACATTTCTTCCAAACCACAAAAGAGGACTTTGTAGTCACAGTGGTTCCCAGAGGGTCTCTCATCATTTTTTCTTTTTCTTACCACTTGCTAGAGAGGCCTCAGATCATAGAATGCTTAGACCTATACACTTCTATGATTCCTGTCTAAAATTCTTCCTTAGAATTTATAAATCCAGGCAATAAATTTTCCTATGCTTTTATCACCAAAAGCAAACAATTCACATTTATATTGACAATCAAGTACCCAGAAAATAAAGCAACAAAGACAAAATTACTCTGAACATCTTTGTTCAAGTAACTGCTTATTATAACTTCTGAAGATTCTGCAGGAGAAAATGTCAGGAACAGAGACACAATACAGATCATCTCAGCCATTTCAAGAGCCATAAATATCCAGTTCCTCCTGATTATAAGAGGTTTGTCAGCCTTAATGACTACTGGAGTCAGCTATTGTGGACAGAATAATAAATTGAGCAGGATCATGACTTGGTGCATGGATACCTTTATAAGCAACTGATCATTGTATCATTTCCCATATCACTAACACTGGGTTAGAAACCCATGAGCAGGCAAGAGTCTGAGATACACCCACTCCCATTCTTAGAAGATCCATAAAAACCCCAAGTCAAACTATCACAGCATGTGTGTAAATGGCCTAGCACAGGCCCATGCAAGCTCTGAGATTGCTGCTTCAGTCTCTGTGAGACCCTAGAAATGAATCTTACTTGTTTGTCTTGTGCCATCAAACCTTTAGCTCCTAAAATTCTTCCTCCACCTTCATCTGCAGGCTCCTCTGAGCTTCACCTAATGTTTTACTGTGTGTCTCTGTCTCTGCTCCCATCAACTACTGCAGGAAAACTCACTGATGATGATTGCACTAGGCACCCATCTATGAATATAGCAGAATATCATTAGGAGTCATTTTATTGACTTTTTGTTGGTCAGTCATGAATGGTTTTACCCTAACCATTTACCCTAACTAATCAGAGTTTCATTTGTACATGCCCAAATTTGTTTATATTGTTGGATAGTTTCTTGAAACTGTGGTTATGGACCCCCATTTTCTTGCTAGTTGTCATGTGGAGAGTAAATTGAATTAAAAATGCTTTCAGTGAGACTTGGCAAACAATGATGGACCAGGCATCTTTCCATCTTACATCACTATGTGTCTTTTTCTTTCTGAATCCAGCTAGTGAAAGTCTCTGCATTTAAGAATTTATATAATTAGATTGGGCCCACCCAAATAGTCTTCTTATTTTAGGATTTATAACTTTAATTACATCAGAAGACTCCTTTTTCCATATAATATATCTCAAATGTTGAGGAAGTATGTGTAGATATTTTGGAGAGCAATTCTGTTTGCTACATTATGGCCTCCAAATATTTATCTGTCTCTTAAACATATTAATTCAACCCACTCTGAGGTTCCCCTAAATTTTTATACAACATAACATCAAATCAAAGTCAGCAATTGCAAATAGTTAAGAAAGGATATAAGATACCTAATTTAAATAGTTGTAAGAATTTTTTCAATCAGTCCATTGTAAATAGCAAAACAATGTTTCTACAGATTAAATTATTTTTCTTTTCATCCTCCTCCTCCTTCTTCCCTCCCTTCCTTCTTTCCTTCCTTTTTTCCTTTCTTCCTTCCTTCCTTTTCTATTTTGATACAGGACTTCTTATTTAACAGAAGCTCAATTCAATCCTCCTGCCCCAGCCTTCTCAATGCTGATTATAGGCATCTATCACCACATTGAGCTCTGAAGAATCCTAAGAAGTAGTAAAATAATATTAAATGATATTATCTAACTTGTCTTGGTCTAATATACACAGCCTCATTAATTTTCTAATTTTTTTAACTTTCTTAGTTTCTATTTCAGATCCCTTATTTTCTTTGTACAATAGTTGGATGTTAAATATGACAGAGGTGGTAGCTTTCCTGGTGATAATTTTCAGCTTTACAACCATAGCATTATTATGGATACACATAAAACGTAAGTAAACAAGAAGAGTCATAATGTTAAGACAAACACAGACCTCTCATCTCTTGAATGTCTTGCTTTATAATTTATTATTTGCCAAGGTTTACTCAGTTTCTCAAGAGAGACGAGAGGTTAATACCTAGACTCAGCTTTTATTATGTTATATGTTAGTATTTTGAAGTTAAGTTGTAGCTTTCTCCTGCTTGAGTTTCTATGTCAAGTGTGCAATAAGGAATAAAGGGTAGGACTTCCCACAGGGCAGGGAACCCTGATTGCTCTTCGGGCTGACGAGGGAGGGGGACTTGATTGGGGGAAGGGGAGGGAAATGGGAGGCAGTGGCGGGGAGGAGGCAGAAATCTTTAATAAATGGGCTGGAAAGATGGCTCAGAGGTTAAGAACATTGCCTGCTCTTCCAAAGGTCCTGAGTTCAATTCCCAGCAACCACATGGTGGCTCACAACCATCTATAATGAGGTCTGGTGCCCTCTTCTGGCCTGCAGGCATACACACAGACAGAATATTGTATATATAACAAATAAATAAAATATTTTTAAAAAAGAAATCTTTAATAAATAAATAAATTAATTAATTAATTTAAAAAAAGAAATAAAGGGTATGGACTGTAAAGATTTCTTAGTGGTTAAGACAACTGGTTGCTGTCTAGAGGACCTGGGTTTGATTCACAGCATTCACATGGCAGCTGACAACTGTCTGTCATGCCAGTTCCAGGAGATCTGATGCCTTCTGACCTCCATGGTGCTATATAGTACACTGACATATATGAAGTGAAATACATACACATAGAATAATGACATAAGTTTGAAGACATTTTTAAAGTAGCCGCTTCTTTTGTTCTTTTACTAATAGCAGGCAGAATCCGTGTTGCTGAGATTTTATTACCCCATGCTTCAATGAATGAGCCAATTTGTTTGTTGACATTATTAGAACCATCCAAAAATACAGAGGTTGCCTCTCCAAAGATATGTAGATGACATTATTTTCTACACAGATCATTTTGCCCCATCCATCTATTTCATGAATTGAAAATTGTTGCATTTTAATCCTCCTTAGACATTCTTTAACTGTTTTGCAATATATGTTAAGAAAGCTCACTGTTTTCCATTTTTGTTCTGTCAGAAAATTTAAGGCAATGGTTAATAAGTTAGAGATGACACTGATTTTTATCATCAAAATGTTTCTGTTATAATGAGAATCAGTGTGTTTTCACTTATGTAAAATTCCCCAATATTTCTTTTATTCAGTTGGCAATTCATAATATCATATTTAATTTCACTGCTTTTCTCACTAAAATATCTCTAAATTAATATTGAATGACTAATGCATATTAATAAATATTTAAAAATATCAATGTATAAAATCTTGAGCACATAAGTTTTGAACACATTAGTTGACCCATCCCAAACAGTTTCTCATTAGAGTAAAAGAAATTCAAAGATTTTAAAATACACTAAATCAATTGAATCTATGAAATAATATGAGTAATTTTTCTTTCCCTCAAATGAGAATAAGGAAAGATAAAAATGTGAACATATACAAAGCATACAAAACTAAATTATTGAAATATTAATGTAAAAATTATAGTGTAGTTGCAAATTAATGAGTATTTAAATGATAGGATGTGTAGTCACAGCTGGGTCCCTGAATCTACATATTGTACCTCCCCAGATTACATCAACTGTAGATCAAAATATTTTAATTTTTAAAAATATTTTACTTGACTGGAACACCAGCCCTGTCCCAAAGCCTTTCACCTACAATCTGTCCTGCCTGCAAGATGTGCTGGGGAATTGTGGGTGGCACAGAACTTGAACCAATGTGTGTTCCAACCAGGGGCCCAATTCACAAGAGGAAACACACACCTAGCACTGCCTGGACCCCCAAAACCAGGGGCTGGATAGACCTGAGACCTAGGATAAAATCAAAAATGACTGGCAAAATAAAGTGAATGAAAGGATCCCTAATGGTAGCCTTCGGTACTCATAGACCGGTGTGATGATGGGAGCAAATGCAACACTCAGAGTCAACACTACAGTTTTTCCTCCCCCAGAAGCTCCCAATTGCCCCTATACACGGGCTTTTCTAATTTTTAGCTCTAGCTGACCAGCATCAAATATTTCAGCAAAGCAATATTTTGCTTGAGTATGTCTGTTATCTTGTTAATCACAGCTTATTATTCAACCCCAGCTAACTAGAACCACAAGATCTTAATTCAAAATAACCAATGGCCCTGGTAGAGTCTTTAATATTACCTCTGAATTTTCAAAAGCCAGGCCTCCATCTTCTGCACTGCTTCTTTCACTCTTTCAAGTTCCACATAACACCCCACTGAGCTCTTAACATTTAATGGCTCTTCTAGTTCAAGTACTTCCACAAACTTCCCCAAAACACGCTCAGAGTTGACACAGAAACACCACACTCCTAGTACCAATTTGCTTAATTAGGGTTTCTATTGCTATGATGAAACACCATGACAAAAAACAGGCTGTGGAGGAAAAGGTATATTAGGCTTATACTTTAGCATTGTTAGTCACTGAAGGAAATTAGGACAGGAATTCAAGCATAATAGAATCCTGGAGGCAGGAGCTGATGCAGAGGCCACGGAGAGGATCTGCTTACTGACTTTCTTCACATTGCTTGCTCAGCCCACCTTCTTATAGAACCCAGGACCAACAGCCCAGGGATGGCACCACCCACCATGGCCTTGGGTTCTCTCCCACTGATCACAAAATGAGAAAACACCTTACAGCTGGATCTCAAGAATGCATTTCCTCAGATGACATTCCTTCCTCTAATGATTCTAACTTGTGTCAAGTTGCCAGGAAAACCAACCAGTACACGTCTTAGTCTACTTTCAGACCATAGGAAAATGGACAGATGGAGTTTGTGTCCTTCCCTATAAAGGAATTATAGCAACATGGTCCTGAAACTAATATTCCATGAATATCAGCAGAAAACTCAATATTTATGGCTTAGCCAATGAACATCAATATCTGGTACTATCACTAAAACAAAGATTATGCTGTTAATGGAGATAGGATAGCTAATCTACCTATTATATTCATTTACCTATTATAGCTTCTGATAAAAGAACTTGAAAGATCATGATTTTTCCTGTGTTCTAGGCTTATTTACAGGAAAGAGAAAAAGAAACCATGAAACAAACAACAGAATGTAGTCAACAAAATTCAGCCTCCTGCTCCAGATTCTTCAGTGAATTCGTTCTAGGAAAAAAGGATGAGAGAAGCTTCTACAGCTTAAGACAGATGTAAAAGAATACCCAGTGCTATTATTTACATTTTAAGTGCCCTCCAAAAGTCCAAGTGGTAAAAGCTTGGTCTCCAGTGTGGTATTATTGAAGGACAGTGAAACCTTCAAGAAGCGAAGACTAATAGGTGGTCTCTGGGTAATTGTGAGCAAACACTCAGAAAGATAATGGGAAATTAGCTTCATCTTATTTCTTTATTTTGTTTTCTAATCATTGTATGAGTGGTTTTACTCTGCCATGTACTCTTTCCATGATGCACTGCCTCCTGTCCAGAGGCTCAGAAATAACGGGCTTTCTATACATTTTACGGGGGAAATCAAGAGAGGTGGGGAAAGGGGCAGACTTACCCTCAAAGTGGGTGTTTCTTTTGAAATCTGAAAATGAGTTCTGTCATCTGCCTAACCTTACTTCTTATTGAGCAAGTGTGTCTACGACTGCTGATTCCATCCTCCTTGTCCTTCAAATGTGGACCGAGCATCAGTAACTTTCCATGGAACTTCCACAACTCCCACACTGTGTTTGGGACTGCAAAGGCATCCAGATTCATGGATTGGAAAATTAATGGATTCTATGCCTCTCTAAATCCTATTGCATAAACCAAATCAATAAATTGCATTTTAAAATATACACATATTCTGTTGGTTCTCTTCTTATTGTATCTTATAGGGTTCACAATAGCTCAAATGTTTTGAGCATGTTGAATCCCATTGTCTAACAACTCAAGAAAGAGTTACTCATTCCCGATACTGGGCATTTTATTTATTGTCATGAAGTTTCTAATTGGGGAATTGCTCCCTTATTATAGGATAGCCCTATTTATTTTTAACCTCCCACTAACAATGAATGTTTGTGCCTCTTTCTTCACATCCTTGCCAGTATGAGCTGTCATTCATTTCTTTACTGACAAATGTAGTTGAAGGGTGTAAGATAAAATCCAAAGGTAGTGTTGATTTGCATTTCCCTGATGGCTAGGGCTGTTGAACATCTCTTGAAGTGTTTCACAGATATTTGAGCTTTCTCTTTGAAAAATATTTGTTTTCATCTGTGCCCCATTTACAGTTTGGCTATTTGCTTCCTTGACATCTAGATTTTTAATCGATAGATAGATAGATGATAGATAGATAGATAGATAGATAGATAGATAGATAGATAGATAGATAGATAGAGATATTAGCCATCTATCATATGAAGAGTTGATAAAAACCTTTATTCAAATGATAATATTCTTTGCTATGCAGAAGCTTATCAGTTTCAAAAGTTCCATTTATTTATTAATTGTTGTTCTTAGTCCCTATGCCAAAGGAGTTTTGTTCTGAAAGTTTTCTCCTGTTCTATTGAGTTCAAGACTATTCCTCACTTTCTCTTCTATCAGATTCAGCTTTTCTGGACTTATGTTGAGATCCTTGGTTCATTTGAAGTTAAGTTTTGTGCTGAGTGATAAGTATGGGTTTGCTTACATTCCTCTACATACAGCCATCCAGTTTAGCCACTTATCATTTAAAGATGCTGTCTTTTTTCCAGTGTGTATTTATGACTCCTTTATCAAAAAGTAGGTGTCCATACATGTGTGGACTACCTATGTTTGGAATTTCAATATGATTTCAATGACAAATGTGTCTGTTTTGTTCAAATACCATGACGTATTTATTCTTGTAGCTGTTTAGTACAATTTGAGATGGAGAGTGGTTATGCCTCCAGCAGTTCTTTTATTATTCAGGAGTGTTTTAGCTATCCTGGACATTGTATTTCAATACAAAGCTAAAAATTGTCTTTTCAAGATCCATGCAGAAATATTTTGAAATTTTGTTGAGATTTAGAATTTTATTTAATAGGTTGCTTTTGTCAGAATGGACATTTTTACTGTATTAGTTCTATTGACCCATAAGCATGGGAGATCTTTCCATCTTCTGAAATCTTCTATGTCTTTTTTCAATGTCTTAAAGTTTTATTATACCTTCATTTACTTGGCTAGAGTTACCATAAGACATTTTATATTATTTGAGACTACCATGAAACGTGTTGCTTCCCTGATTTCTTTCTCATTACATTTATTATTTGATTATAGGAAGGCTGATAATTTTTTGAACTTATTTTGTATCTGACTACTTTACTGAAAGTGTTTATCAGCTTCAAATGTTTCCTGATTGTATATTAGATTCACTTATGTACACCACTATAATATCTGCAAAAAGTACTATAACTTCTTTTCTTTCTATTTGTATCTTTGGTATGTACATTTTGTACTTTTAGTGTATAGTATGCTATGGCAAATTTCTTTTCTAGTCTGATTTATTTGGTGTTCTCTATGCTTTTTGTACCTTGATATATAATTATTTTTTTTAGTTAAAGAAATTTTCATCTATGATTTTGTTAAAAATTATTTTCTGTGCCTTTGACCCATGTTTATTCTCCTTTTTCTATTACTATTATCCATAGGTTTGTTTTTTTCATAGTGTCCCAAATTTCTTTGATGTCTTGTTCCTGAATTTTATTAGATTCAAAATTTCTATAACCAAGACATCCATTTCTTCTATCTTGTCTTCAGTGCCTAAGATTCTCTCTTCTATCTCTTGTGTTTTCTTAGTTCTCTTTTGCCTCTGAGGTTCTTGTTTGAGTTTCTAAATTTTTCACTTCTAATTTTTCCTCAGTTTAGGTACTTATTTATTCTATTTTACTTTCATGTCTAAAAAAAGTTGTCTTCATTTTCTGCCACTGTGTTTTCATAGATTTCTTTAATAGATCTCTTCACTTTCCTTTTCAAGAGCTTGAACATATTCATTATAGCTATTTTGAAGTCCTTGTCATGTGCTGCAGCTATGTTTCATTTCTCAGGACCTAAGTAGTAGGGTCATTGGTCTCTATTGGAGACATGTTTGTCTTGGCTGTTATTGGTGTCTAGGATCTGGGTTTAGGATAGCTTTAATTTCTAGATGCTGACATTTGTTTGTTGTTGTTGTTGTGTGAGTGTCCCATTCCTTGGTTTCCATTGTCCTCTCTGGTTCTTAGGACAGTATGGTAGCTGTAAGTTTGGTGTTGGAAAAGCTTTTGAAATCCTTCTAGTAATTAAGGGTCCTGAGTAGAAAGGAGTTCTAGGTATTGGGAGCTGACATTAATAAATGGAACTAGAAAGCGAGCCTGTAAATGTCCGGTGTATGGAGGAAAGTTGGGTGTGTTACCAGGTCTGCATAGACCCTCCTTCTGTAACATGTGGTCTGCTACAGAGCTGATGATAAGGCTGGGAGACTGGAACTGGAAGACATGTGAGAAAGTGAATATTGCCTACACGATTCCCTTGCCATCATCCCCAGTATGTTTCCAGGGGTGACCTTGGAAGTTGGCAGAGGAGCAAAAGGATGGTGTGGTGGAGGTAAACTGGCGGAGTTCTGCATGAAATGGGGAGAGGAAAGTAGGGGAGGCCGCAGCAGGTGGTTTGCTTCAAAGCTGAGGGTGAGCCTGGGGGATTGGAATTGGTGGAAAGAAGGGAGAGTGAAGGTCTCCTACCTGATTGTTTCCAGAGAGTTCCTAAGGTGGCTGTGACAAAAGAATTTTTATTTATTCTTAAACTTTCAGATAAAAAATAAAATCTAACAATTGTTACATTTTGTCTTTATTTTGATGAATAAAGTTGAGTATCTTTTTTTTAAAGTTACTTTTCCCCCCGAAGAGTTAATGATGCCCTAAATCCTTATTTCTTTTCCATTGGTAGATATTTCTTCCTTACTTTTTTATTCATTAAATTTGTTCTCTGGTAATTTTATATATGTCTGTAGTACATTATGATTAACTAATCCCTCCTTCTCTTGCTTCCTTCCTACCCTGGTCAGTTTCCCCTCTTTCCTCTAGGTTCCTTTTCCATGTTGTTTTTGTTGTTGTTGATTCGTGCCCTACTGAGTGTAATGAGGGCCATCTGTGTGATCTATTTCTGTAGACTCAACCATGATGAGCTCAATAGAGGCCTGAGTCTCGGTAGTTTTCTCTAAGGCAATACCTAATTGCAAGAAAGATCACAAACTGAGACAACCCAGGCACCACCCAGGAGAATACCATTCAAAGGAAATTCCTAACGTTCCAACCATCATAGATAGGATCACCTGCCAGCACACTCCCTGCTAATGTAACTTTTCTGGGTTTTGCCTTTAAATAATGCCCTCTAGAAGGGCGGGGTACCTCCTCTTGCTGTTGTGCTGACGTGACGAGGTCCCGGCCAGCTTGTAAAATGCACACAATAAACCTTGCTTTTACATTTCAGTGAGTCCGTATCCTTGGTGGTTTTGGGGTCTCCACAGAATGGGCATAACATCCCCTGGAGTTTGATGAGCTCATCAATGGGTAAACATATGAAGATAATCTTTCCTCTCCCAAAATCTTTCAACAAACTACAGCTCAGCAAAGGAGCAACAGTTGACAGGTCTAGTCTGGTACAGGCCCAGAACAGGCTAACTCAGTTACTATGTATCTATGATTGCACTGGCTAGCTTGTATTCAGACAGTAACATTTTACCTCTCTTCACATTGTCTTCTAGTTCTTACATTCTTTCTATTTTTTCTCCTACACTTTCTTTAAGGTAGTAGTTAAGTCTTTGTAGGTAGTTTAGATACACTGATTAATGCATTTCTCTAAGGAATAAACAGGGATGTTTAAGAATCAGTTTGGCACCACGTCATCAATTTAGCTAAACAGCAGTGATAAACTACCCCATAGGGCACCTGACCTTCCCAATAACTGTTTGACAATATTTACAATGACTTGCTTGAAGTCACTTCTTCAGGGCAAGCCTTGAATCCTGGAGATTAGTCTGTTGCTCTTAATGGCCATGCCACTATTACAGCAGTGGGCACATCTTGTGTGGTGTGTTGATATTTTAATTCACAGCTAAATTAGACCTTGATGCCTTTTCTCCCCAGGCAGCCTAAATAGAATCTTCTGTCATTTTGAGAACTAGCTAACATGAAAGAAGCTTCTAGCCCAGTTCCATTTTGAATTCTTTATTTCTTGCAATAATTGTGTGGATGTCTTTAGCCATAGGATCTTATAATTATGTCTGCTGGGCAACCAATTAGGCTTTTAGAGAAGTCTTTGATACTAAGAATTATGTTTGAGCCCTATTATATCTTGTCTAAAATTTTCTTACAAGGTAATAATTTAAAATTTATTAAGTATATTTTGGAGGTATATAGAATTCATTTGCATTTATTTTCATTTTATTTTATGAATTATAAATCCCTTACACATATTTATAATATGCTTTTAATTTTCTTCTAATTGACTTTTTAGTACTTTTAAAATTTTATAATTTTTTCTTTAAAACTTTTATATATACCCAGAATGAATGCTGACCATATCCAATCCAAATCTCCCCTTCACTTCCTTCAAGCCACCCCAATACTTATACATCTACCATTATATCACCGTTTTTCTAAGGCTGATTAGTACTATATGCATGCACATGGGTGTGAGACTCTCCACCCACTGGAACCTGGGCAACCTGCTATCAGTCAACTCTGAAGAAAAATAGTTGCCTCTCCTCCAAAAGTTATCACTTGCTAATAAGTTTCACAGTTTATTGGTGGGGCTTCCTGAATTGGAATGTTGACTGCCTTGATTCTATGCAGTTCATCTACTGTTAATTATAGCTGTTTAATTAATAAGTCCAACAGGCAGGTTGTGTGCAGGATACAGCATTTTACAACACTCCTCCCCATCTTTCAGCTCTTACATCTATTTTTTTTCTAATATACCATTCTAATATGTACTTGAGCCCTTAACAACACTGGTAAAACATGCTTTATTTAGGGTTTAGACAAAACAGTTACTTATTCTCAGCAGTTGACAAGTTATAATCCTCTTAATTGATTGTTGTCTACTGCAAAAAAAGATGCTTCTCTAATGAAGACAGAAAGCAGCATTAATCTATGATAATAAATGTAAAAATATGTAGCAGTTTACACAATTCCATTTAACAAAACAATGGTAGTAATTTGCCACTGATCTATGACCTCCCCAGCCACAGAGTTTTGACCAGGTTTATAGTACCAGGCATAGTATTCTCTCCTGTAGCACAGACTTCAAACCCAATAAGGAAATGATGGTTATCCCCATACACAGTCCTGTCACTATTGTACAGGTAGGTGCATCTTGCTTGACTCAGTATTGAGACATGCAGAGTCCACTGTTGGGCAAGTCCATTGATGACTTTTCTCCCCAGTAACTTTCATAGAAATTCCATCACTGTGAAAGCTATCCAGCTTGGAGAAAGCTTCCAGGTCAGTTCCAGTTTGATTTTGCTTTGGTCTTCAGCAAAGATGTTTTATGTCTCTAAAAATAAGGATTTGGCATCTAGCTATTAAAGGGATGATGACTTTTAAATTTTAATAAACTTGGAGCTGGAAAGATGGTTCATCTCTTAGAGCAGCTGTTGCTCTTCCAGAGGACCTATTTCTATTTCCAGCACCCACACAATAACTCAAAATCATCTGTGACTTCACTTTCCATAAGATCTGATGCTCTCATCTGGCCTCTACTGGCACCAAGCGTACACATAGCATACATATACAAGCAAAATATTTATGCACACAACATAAAAATAATACTTTTTAAAATTTTAATAAACTTTATTTTCTTTTATTTATTTAACTTTATATTCTTGAGCACTTTCTTGTTATTGAAAATCTGTGTATTGAATGAATAGAATAAACAAGTAACTGTACTTTTCTATAAGACAGGTTTTACCTTAATATTTAATATCTTGACTTGGTATGGTTTGTTCACTAAACCTAAATAACTGTGGATAGGTTATCACTAATTAAAATTCAAATTTATATTATTGTTCACTCATGTTCCATCCTGAGTCTTAACACTTTGTTGTATTGATAAGATAGATAGCTTTTGCTTATTAACCTTACATTGCTTCTCTTAAAACTGAGACCCATTAATGAAAAAGTCCATTATGTCAAATTCATACTTTTGCATAGCTGATTATTTTCAATATGTTACAAATAAGTTGGTTTTTATTTATTCAGTGCCATAATACTTTGCGTACTGTGGAGGTTGCTTCTAACACATGCTAAATGAAGACAAGACAAAACAAACTCTGTCATTGTGAAAACAAACAAAAACACTGAGACTTCTGATGATGCTCAGAGTTCTTTGCCCATAGAATTTCTTCTGTGCTGTGGAGATCTCCCCTCTCTTACACACACAACACACACACACACACGTGCACATGCATGTGTGCCTTCTCTCTTAACTATGGGATTTCCTTGGTCCTTTTGTCCGTCTAGATGACATTTCTAGTGCCTCATATTTGAGAGATCTCTCCTGTGAAACTGCTAAAGTGCTTTTCAAACAGGAGAGTTTTGTGTGCTACTTTTGTCTTGTGATTTTTGTCTTTGTCCATGATTAGACACAAAAATCTTGTTATTTATTGTATAGATTCATAATTCATAATGTCATATATCTACCATTACAGTATCATGAAGAAAAAATTTCAACATACCAGAACTTCCATAAGCTATGAGCATTCATCTCTTTTTTTCCCTTCCCCAAAACAAAAGATTACAGCTCTTTGTGCTACATCTGTGCCTTTGCTTCTTGAATATAACATAACTAGTAACCTACAAGGTAAATCCACTTTAAACTGACTTTTTCACTTACAAGCATTACTTTAAGCTTCATTCATGTTACTCATTTTGATGTGGGATTCCCCTCTGTATGCTGTGAATACCATTGGCTAATTAAGAAACTGCCTTGGGCCTGTGCAGGGCAGAATAGAGCTAGGCTGGGAAAGCCAAACTGAATGCTGGGCAAATAAAAGCAGAGTAAACAGTCAACAGGCAGCCCTGCTGGAGACAAATGCTCAAGACAGAACTTTATCTGGTAAGCCACAGCCATGTGGCGATACACAGATTAATGGAGATGGGTTAGTTTAGGATATAAAAGTTAGCCAGAGATATGCTTAAGCTATTGGTCAAACAGCATTACAAATAATATGGTTTCTGTGTGATTATTTTGGGAGATTGAGCAGCTGCGAATAAACAAGTGGTCTCCTACAACATCATTCCTATTTAAAAGTTATTTTTTGAAACTTTCCTCTCTGTGTGTCTCCCTCTTTCTATCTCATCCTCTCTTTCTCCCATTTTCTCTTTTTTCTTTTCTCTCTCACTCTTTCTCTCTAGCAAGAACAAAATAGAATAAAACAAGAAACAAAAGCAAAACAAGAAAAGAAACACACACCAGAAAAATCAAAATGAACAAGTAAAAGACCAAAAAAGTAAAAAAAAAAAAATGTGATAACAAAGGAAAACAAAATGCAAAGTCCTCCAAAATACCATTGAATTAGTTTTGGGTTGGTCAACTATTCTTGGGTGTGGGGCTTGCCCAAATCTATATCCAGTGAGATTCCGTTTGAGAAAACTGAGTTTCCCTTTGCCAATGGAATCAATTGCAGATAGCTCTTATTATTAGGGGTGAGATGCCACTTCCCACTTCCCAATCTCAGTGCTGGGATCCCGTCTGGCTTAAACCTGTGCAGATTTTATGTGTGCTGCCACAGTCTTTGCGAGTTGATAAATGAATCCGTCTGTTGTGTCTGAAAGACATCGTTTCCTTGCAGTCATCCATCATGTCTTGCTCTTACAGTCTTTCTGATTCCTCATCTACATAGATCCCAAAAGCTTATGGGAGAGGGGTTTGATCAAGACATCTATCTCATTTAGCATTGAGAGTCCCAAAGTCTCTCACTCTCTGTATATTGCCCAGCAGTGGGTCTCTGCATTGATTCCCATCTACTGTACAAAGACACTTCTGGGTTGAGCAGCTCACTGCTCTATGAGTATAGCAGTGTGCTACTATAGTCATTTTACTACTATGTTCTTTTAGCAGACTAGTAGTATTAGGTTTTTCCCTAGGTTTTTGACTTACTAATCTCAGATTGTTGTCCTCTTTAGGAGTGTTAGATATGATTGCTATCTCATGGAGTAGGCCTTAAATCCAATAAAAATTCATTGGTTACTCCCCTGACATCTTTGTCACTATTTAATCAGTAACATTATTAATTAATATTATTTATTGTATGAATGTACCAGAGTTGGTTTCTTTACTCACCTATTGAAAGACATTTTTGATTACTTTCATTTTTTAGCAACTGGTAGCAAGATGTTATTAACATTTGTGTACAAATTTCAATGTTGACATACTTTTCAACTCATTTGGGCTACATCCAGGATCATGCAAATAGAAAGTATGGTAAGCCCACATCTAGAACTGTTAGAATATGCTAAACAATCTTTTATAGATCACATTGTTCTCATCTTTTGGAATAATTTTGTATTGCCAGTGTTTTGGATTTCAGCTATAGTTGATAGCTTATTGAGGTTTTGATTCACAGTATTCTAAGGAGAAAATATTGAGCTATATTTCATCATTATTTACTGTAGAGCTCAGGCTATTCCCTGATCCACTTTACATCATGTGGAACAGTTGCTTTCAAGCTGAGTATTGCCTTTAGTAATACCATTTTACAGTGCTGAAGTTTGATACATTTTGAGTTTATATGATGAATAAGAATAACTATATACCTTTGTGCAAGTAAGCTATCATTACATACCCAGTATGAATCATGAGAAACAAAATTATCAATAATTTAATCATACAACTAAAGAATATAAGACCAATGAAGTTATCAGGGTAGAGCAGAAAAATCTGGGCACAAGGATATATCAAGACTATATCATAAAACCCTGTAGTTGGAGGCTGCTTGTTAGTTCCTGGCTGCTCAGACCTGAAATAACCACATAGAAACTGTATTCATTAAACACTGCTTGGTCTATTAGCTTCAGTTTCTTACTGGCTAGCTCTTGCATCCTAAACTAACACATCTCCATTAATCTGCATATTGCCATGTGGCGGTGGCTGTGGCTTACCAGCAAGGTTCTGTCTGGCATCTGTCTCTGGTGGGGTTGCATGGCTTCTCCTTTGACTTTGCCTTCTTTCTCCCAGCATTTAGTTTAGTTTTCCCTGCCTACCTCTATTCTGCCCGGTGTAGGCCCAAGACAGTTCTTTACTAACCAATGGTATTCACAGAGAGGAATCCCACATCAAAACCCAAGTTTGTTATTTTTTTCTTTTTTATTGAATATTTTTTATTACTTTATAAATAACAATCAAAAATCCCACTTCCTCCCTTCTTCCCACTTCTCTCCCATTCCCCCACACACACCCTATCCTCCCCCTCCAGTCCTAAGAGAGGGCAGGGTACTCTGCTCTGTGGGTAAATGATAAGGAGCTGAACCATTTACCACAACAATGCAAGGTTTCAAGGTTTCTGGTGTAAGACTCTGATCAGAGGACAGTGCACAATGCCCCGTGAGAAAAGCTACAAGACATACATTTTTACCAGCCAAAATTGGCAAGTGAAGAATTGGCATGCTTATTAGGTTGCTTTGTATTATTGCCTTGGTTCAACATCTGCAACTCTGACCTTATGCTTATCTGTAAAGTTTTAAACTGATGATTCATTTACAGAAACATTCAGTCTAGTTTGAACTTGCTCTGAGATTAATAGGAGCTAATTGTGTGTAGCTTGTCTTAGACTGGGGAGAAATTGTTCTTTTCTTATGTTAGTCTGAGTAAAAGGAACAAAGCAGACTTTTAAATGTCTTAGAGTCCTAGTGGAACAATAGATCTAGGCGTATCCTAGTATATTTTCTATATATCAAAATTAAACATTTTAATGAGATGTTATGTTCCTGATCGCCCAAGGGCATATGTGCCCATAAGTTTGAGATGCAATCGTGAGATCATATATATATGTGTGTGTGTGTGTGTGTGTGTGTATTATATATATATATATATATCATATGAAATTACACACTATAGTGCAGGTATTGGGGGAACACCATAACTGCTTTAGAAAATGTGAAATTATAAACAAGAGCAACAGTTTCCAGAGTCAGTGGTCCTGTAAGCCTTGCCTAGATGGGATTCTCCTCCATGAGGGAATCATTCCTCTGGTAGGTTGACATCTGAACAGTAGTTGTCACCTGCTGCAACTCACATGACCTTCAATGGGAAAAGAGGCTATTTTGATTCACTTTTACATCTTAGTACATCATTAAGGGAATCAAGATCACGAGCTGAAAGTAGGAACTTTGAGGCAGGAACTGAGGTAGAAACTACAAAAGAAAACTGTTCATTGGCTTCCTCTCTATGTTTTCTTGGTTTACATCCTTATGTGTTATGTTCAACACAAAAACACTTGATCAAGGATGGCACCAGACATCCCTGGGGCCTGAGCCCTACCACATCAATCATCAGTCAATAAAATACCTTCAACATAGGGCTAACCTGTCTCAAAAAGTAAAAGTAAAAATAAGTAGAGGTTAAAATAAAGCCACATAAAGATGAAAAACACACAGAGAATCTTGATACTGTATGTTATTATGCTCTCTTTGAATTGTTTGAATGCTGAGGGAAGGAGCAACAGCTGCTAAAAGATATTTGCTTATAAATGCTGCTAAATTAATCCAAGATAGGTATTTTGAAAATACATTGACTTCAAAATTGAAGTCAAAAAGTATGTTACTTTGTAGAAAAGATTTTGCTTTTGTTTCCACAGGAAATGAGAGGCTGTGGATTCATTCTGAGTTAAGAAAAATCAGGTTTGATCAAGAAAGATCACCTGAGAAATCTTTGGTAGGAACAGATGGCCTGGATGTCTGAGTTCTACATCCAGAACAGATTCAAGACTGGTGCCTGAGATGATCAAGACTCACAGGATACTCCAGTCAAGACTTGATCATAATTCTAAATTTTTTTAGGTCCCCATAAGATTATCAGCACCCCCAAACAGCAGGAAGTAGCTTGGAAAACTATGCCCACATTCCCAGAAAATGGACTATAGATGTTCTTGTTTTTTAAAAAAAAGAAAGAAAAAAGAGGGGGAAGTGGTTTAGGACAATTGTCTATATTCTGTCAGTTATGTTTTAAATAAACACTGATTGGCCAGTAGCCAGGCAGGAAGTATAGGCAGGACAACCAGACAGGAAGTAGAGGTGGGTCAATTTTGGGAAGCGGGAAGCTCTCTCTGCAGTCCTGTCCAGATACAGAAGACACAAGATGTGACTATACCTCTGCAAAAGGTACTGAGCCATGTGGGCAACACAGAGGAGAATAATGGGCTAATGTAAGTTATAAGAGTTAATAAGAAGCCTGAGCTAATGGGCCAATCAGTTTATGATTATTGTAGACCTCTGTGTGATTTCTCTGGGACTTAACGATTGTGGGAACTAGGCAGGAGGACAGAAACCTCAGAAAACACACACACACACACACACACACACATATATATATATACACATAAAACTGGTTTTGGAGTTGGACAATGGCTCTGTCCTTCTCTACATCCAAGCATGTTGTTAAAAGAAATATTCAGAGTTTCTTTCTCATGTCAAGAGCCATCTGGTAGGAGACAGAAAGGAAAAAGAATTTAGGAAAAATTTACTTTTCTTCATCACTATTTTTGTCTCTAATGTACTTTTCACTGAATATATATGTCTGTATATGTCTATATAAGTAATGTTCACTGATAGAACAGCAAAGAACATGAATAAACAAGTATCTCTTTAGCAGGATATTACGTCCTTTGGATATATGCCTAAAAGTCCTACAGCTGTATAGTGTAGTATCTATTTCTAGTTTCTTGATCATCCTACACACTTATTTCAACAATGCCTGTACCAGATTCCACTCCCACTAGCAGTGAATAAGTATTTCCCTTTCACAACATCCACCACTAATGTTTATTACCATTTGTTTTGTAGATCTTCGTTATTGATTGCCTGTAACAATTAATCTAACATGAGTGCCCATGAAAATTTCTATATCCTCATTGTCATGTTACATAAGCCTTATTTAGGTTATCATTGTTATTTTGTGGGTGCATCTTCCCTATCATGTATAGGAAACACTCTTTCACAATGGGCAACCTGGTCCTTTAACTCTTATTATCTATATTAGCTATTACAGTCACTTATTAAATATTCTTTGATTTCTTCTTTAACCATTTTTTTGTCCTTTTTGCCTCTGCTTTTATCCTACTGTTAGAGCTAACACTTCAGGTTCTATGGTAAACAGGAGTAGTGATAGTATACATCCTTGTTTCTTTTCTGATTTTAGTGGAAATGTATCCAGCTTATCTCCCTTAGTGTGATGTTGGCTGTGAATTTGTTGTATACTATCTTTATTATGTTGAACTATATTTCTTCATCCCTATGTTGTCCAGGACTTTTTATCATGAAAAGATGTTTCATGATGTTCAAGGCCTTTTCTACATCTAATGAAATAAACATTTGGTTTCTATTCATTTATTCTGTTTATATCTGTGTTATATTTATTGATTTGCACAAATTGAACCCTCCTGCATTTCTGAAGGAAAACAGACCTGTTTATGATGGTTAGTCTTTTTATGTGTTCTTGAATTCAGATTAGAGATATTTCATCTGAGAATTTTTTAATTATGTTCATGATAGAGATTGATCTATAATTCTCATTTTTGGTGGTATGTTTGTCTCATTTAGGCATTAAAATGATTCTTCCTACATATAAAGAATTTTGATGTTTTTTTCATATTTTACACAATAATTGGAGATGTATTAGTGTCAGTTAGTTCAATGAAGATCTTTTAGAATTCTATGCTAAGTCCTTCTGACCCTGATCTTGAGTTACTGTTTCTATCTTGTTGGTGGTTATGAATCATTTAAAATTATTTATTTCCCTTTGATTTAACATTAAAAGGTCACATACATCTAGAAAATAAACCATTTCTTTTCTGTTTTTCCAAGAGAGAGTTTTTAAGTCAGCGCATCTGCCTCATAGTTTTTATGTATCTGTTTAAATTATTTACAGCATCTTTATTCATCTTTGGTATGTTATTGTATTTAGAAATTCAAGTATATCTTTTATGGTTTTTATCTCCCACACAAACTCACACCATTTGGAACAGTATACACAAGACTGTACAACATCAAGCCAGACAAAATTCCAGCATGGAAGAGTTGGGGGCTCCTGAAGTCCAGTCTATAGTTAAATAATTACTGGCAGCTGATGGCTACTGTCTGTGGAGTGGCTGTTGACAGCCAATTTCTTAATGTGGCTTCAAAGAGTCAGTCCATGCTACAGTAGATATTCCCACAGCTTCATACACACAGTCACCACTAAACTGATTCAGTGAGAACAGGAGAAAGAGGAGAGAGAGAGAATATGTGAAGTAGGAAAGAAATTATTAGGTATTCAATTAGGGTGAATAATCTGTGTAATATGTTTGATTTCAGTTTGCAGATGTTACAATTTTACCCATCTGTTCATCAAAAGTACTGGCTTATAATATTTTCCTTGTTGTGTCTCTCTCTGGTAAGGTTACTAGTTTAACACTGCCTTTAAAAAAGGGAATTTTAAAATATTTCTTCCTTTCCTCATTTTTGAAATGTTTTGAAAGATAGTCATAAGTGTGTTAGCTCTTCTTTGGAGGCTTATTGGTATTCTGTGCTGAGTCTTTCTGGCCCTGGGATTTCTTTGTTAACTTTTTAAATTTTTAATTACTGCTTCTATCTATTTGGATATTATAAATCTATTTGGGGTATTTTATTCTATCTCGCTTTAACTCTTTTTGGTAATAAATATAGACCATTGGCTTTATAGACAACATTTCCTAAAAGGGACCTACTGCTATTATCCTGATAAATGCCACAGTGCTAAACTAACTCTTGATGGCCTATGTCTACAGCCATAAACTAATGTTCTCAGGAGAGAAGCTTCTACTTGCACATAGACCCTCAACAGGCCAACGTGTAGAAAATAAGAGACTGAGAAATGCCTTAATGAGACATTCATATCACTCCCACTCCTCTCAAAGATTACGGATCATTGTTGAAGAAATGGAGGAGTCCAAGCACTAGAGACAATACATTAACACAAGGAAACTGTTTTCTGGACATTAGCAGGATATTTGCATATATAAACTCTCAGTGGTCACAAAAGCATGTGCAAATATATTCAAACTCACACCAGACAGAAATTCATCATGGAAAAAGATGTTTGGTATGAAATTGCCCCTCATAGTTGAGGAGTCATTGACAGTTGATAACTGATGACAGAGGGAGAGGGAGTTTCTCTAACAGTGTGGTTCCTGATAAGCCAGCTGTACTAGCATGAAAGATAGTACATCCAGAAATATTTGAGTAGTACAAATTGATCGTAACTGATGTATTGGTTAGATTTTACAAACTTGACTCAAACCAAGACCTATCAGGGAAAAGGGAATCCTAACTGAAAAAAAAATGCATTCATAAGATTGGTGAGTAGATAAGACTTATGACAATGTCTTGTTAATTATTGATGTGAGAAAATCTGGAACACTCTGTGTTGTGCCAACGCTGGGCATGTGGTAAGAAATCAAGCTGACCAAGTCATAAGGAGCAAGCCAGGAAGCAGTTTTCCCTCCAAGTCTTCTGCTTTACTTCCTGACTCCAGGTTCCTGCATTAAGTGAGTTCCTGGTTTTGTTTCTATCATTGACAGAATATGATTTGAACTGTAACTGAAATAAAACTCTTTACCTCCATATTGCTTTTGGTCATGGTGTTTTCTCACAGCAAAAAAGTAGTTTGTTTGTTTAGATAAAGGACACCAAGTTGACTGAGAAGGGAAGGACAATGGATCTGGGGAGAACTGGGGGTGAATATGAGCAAACTACTTTGTACAAAAATCTCAGAGAACTAATAAATACATTTTAAATCATTTATGTTTGTACATTTATAATCCATTACACATGCATGATAAATTTACTGAGGGTTATATGATTTTTTGTAGAGATATAATTACTATTTGATGAAATATACTTTTATATTCATGTGTGCATACATGTATAAAAGTCTGCAATATTTTATAAATATATATATGTACATAATTTTCTAAGTGCATTCATATTCATGGCTGATCTATACTTATATATGTATGACATCTATATTAAACATTCATACATACATCTGTGTATTAAAAGACTTGATTCCAGAGATCACAGTCCTCTGCTCTACCAACTAAGCTATCAAAGGGAAGCATAGAGAAAAATGCAGAGCTCAATAAAAATCAATAAAAAAATAATAAAAACACTTGACTTCACATAGATACACATACATATATATGTTTTCTAAAGTTTCATAATGTCCCTTATTTCTCCCTGAAACTCACCTATCATAATTCCTCACAATTCTTTCTCTCAGTAGCTACTGCCAGTTACTGGGAGTTTTTTGAATTGACTACTCTCTTTCGTGTCTTCAAGATAGAGTTGCTCCGTCAGCCTGGAAAACTACTGTGCTCCTTTGCTTAACTGGACCAACTGGTCGTTTTGCTTCAAGGTTATTCCATAAAACTATATGAAGTTTCATTGAATGCTTCATCTGGACTTAAAGTCATTTACTTGTGCTTCTGCAATTCCCTCTCCCTACTATGTATAGATCCAGCATTTAAAATACATTCATCATAGTTTTTCTTTTTTTTTTTAATTCTTTTTTAATTAAAATTTCCACCTGCTCCCCGTTTCCCATTTCCCTCCCCTCCTCCCAAATATTGCTCCCTCCCCCCACTCCCCTCCCCCTATCCCCACTCTTCTTCTCCTCCCCCCACACCATTCCCCCTCCCTCTGGATACTGAAGAGCATCATAGTTTTTCATTCAGTACTCAGTATAGGACAGGGGCGGATCAGGTTTTGTTTTGCTTTTTCCGTAGGCGAGGCGAGTCTTGCTAGTACTTGAGTAATACCAGTCACTGAGCTAAACAAAGGTTTCATTTATGGGTTGATATACCAGCACCTTAATAACTTTCCTGGGAAAGAGACCTAAGCACCATGCTTGCCGGAATCATGGGGACAGACTTTCAGATTATGAGAGGAGAAGTTTGGTGTTAGTTTACCTGATCCACATCTCTGGCATGCTTGGTGGCTTCAGAAAAATTGCTGGAGCATTACCAAAATCTCAGATGTTTCAACTGATACTTTCACAGGGACAACAGAACTGACTTGGGATCATCAGGTTCAGGTAAGTAAGGGGATTTAGTAAGATTTTAGGATATTGTTTTATCTTCACAGATAATTTTTCTTCTTTCTTTTCTTCTTCCTTGTGCCTCCTGGGTGGAATACTGCCCCTCTAGAAAAAAGACTCAAGGACTTACAAAGCATATATCCAAAGCTAGTAAATCTTGGGGTTAAAGAATGGAGAGTTAGTGTCTTCTGGGGGAAAAAACCTCCTAAGTTTTGTTTCTGAATGAGTATCCTAGTGGATACTGAGATCAGGCTCTGGAGTTTTGTTTGATCAGAACTAAAGAAAATATATTTCTATGACTACTATTTCTCAACCACATAAAATGAGATTTGTGTCCATCCCATGTTCTTCTCAACCAGAATAACTTCTTTATTTTTAACTAGTTGTAATAAACAAATTCAGAAAGGCATAGAAAAGTAAGATGTCCCTGTTGAGTTTTTACAATGTGCCTTTAAAAACTCAATTTCTACATCGTCTAAGACAAAAAGACAAGTACTTCATGTTCTCAGTCATACACGGGAATTTAGAAATTTATCTTCCAGAAGTAGCTACATAAAAGTGGGACTGGAACAAGTGAATGAATAGACATATTAATACAGAAGGGGAGATTTTACAGGAGTCCCACACTGAGATAAGGAACTGCAGACCACTAATGACTCCTGGGAGAAGGAGAATTAGCCTGCCCCATGGATGAGTTCGCTTAATGGTTGTTCAATACAAAATGGTCAGCCTTGAAACCATACACACACAAAATATGCACATAAATAACCCAATGGTGTGTATATAAGTTTTGTGTATATACGAAATTCATATATACATATATATACATTTTCTTAATTGTTGATATTACAATAACATGATTTTGTATATTACAATGAAATAATGTGGCTACACACACATACATACATACACACAAATATGTACTCATCTGTGTATATATGCATATGTGTGTATGTGTATACATATAAAACAAAAATAAATTAGTAGAGCCTGATGGCTTGAGAGTGGTGATGTGAAAGAAGCTGGAGGGAAGAAGGGGAGAAGGAAGTAATATAAGTCTATTTCAAATAAACATAGTTTTAAAAAGTTGATATCTGATAGGATGCAGATCTGTGTCATTGGACTGGAAAGGGGAAGGAGATGAAGAAGTAAGATATGGGTGTTCTCTTCAAATGTATTAAAACACAATTATCTAGGAGAAATAGTTATCATAGGGCAACTCTGGTTTAAAACAATTTGCTCCTGGTGCTGCATAGATTTAATCCCAGCATTTGTGAGGCAGAGGCAGGCAGGTCTATGAGTTTAAGACTAGCCTTATCTACAGAACAATTTCCAGGACAGTGAAGGCCAAGGAGATAAACTCTGTCTTGAAAAATCAAAGTAAATAAATATATAAATAGAAGCAATCATAGTATGCTTTTGAAAAAAACTGGAAGAGATCAACAATAGGCTCTAGTTTGAAAAGTTTATATATAGAAGCATCATACTGTAGCACATAAAATGTACAGTTATTAATTTTCAATTAATAGAATGTTAAAGGAAATTAAAATTGGACTTTCTGAATTAAATATATAATTTTCTTGGAAGCATTTTAACTCACAGCGACTGTGATTACATGCAGAAAACTTGTTCAGGATTAGTGTCATCATTTGCAACAGAAGAAATTCGCAAGACCTCATCCAACTCAGTGACTTTATGTGAAGCTAGTAATTGCTGGGGAAGGGAAGAAATGCTTTTGCCATGGTGTAGCCACTGGTGAGCCATGTTCCTGTAAACAAACCTTTTCCCATGGTCCTGTAACATATCTTTATTAAACTCAAAAGATTATCAAATAAAAAGACATGAAATTATGAGGGAAGTAGTTGGAAAGAGGAAGATTAACAGAAATGGACAGGCATAAGAGAGGGCAATAGAGATGTCTAGAAAGTATATACATGATTAAAATGTCATAATGACATCAATTATGTATAAAAAATGAAAAGGTATGGAAAGATAACTGAGTAATTAAAAGTATATATTTGCTCTGGAGAGGACCCTGGTTCAGTTATGGCAGTCAAAAGGTGATTCACAAACGTATTTAACTCCAGTGCCAGACTATCCAATAACCTCTTCTGACCTCTATGGAAACCAGGAATGTAAATGGTCCATAAATATATGCAAATAACACACACAAAATAATTTTATAAAAAAATTGTGAAACTTATTTGATTATACACACACAAATATACATGAAAACATTTTATTTTGTTCATTCAAAATTCAAGAAGGATATATCATAAACATTTTTATATTACTACAATAAATAACATATTAGATTAAGGTATAGTGTAGTGATATTTCATTTGTATTTTAATAAATAAAGCTTGCCTGAAGATTAGAGAGTAAAACAGCCCCTCTTGTCAGCCTTACAGACCAGGTAGGTGTGACACACACCTTTAATCCCAGTAGCCACACTAGTTTGCCTTAGAAACTGGGTGGTGCATGTCTTTATTCCCAGAGGAACTTGATTTTTGCAACTTGTTGCTTGTGTTTTCACTGGTCATTAATTTTTGTCTCATGAAAGGTATAATGGGAGCTACAGGAGTACTTCTTGTCACACACTGTGTTGCCTTGTTCCTCCTTCAGATGGTAGCACGGAGTTCAGGTATGAATCTCTCACTTGCCTTTATGAGCCTTAGCAATGTCAAGTATGCCAGGAAGATCAAGGGATGGTACAATGAGAGGATATTTAAACCACAGTCCCTAACATTTGAATGTAGCAATTAAGTGAAGACAGTTACAAGATTATCCAGCTTAGCCGGGCGGTGGTGGCGCACGCCTTTAATCCCAGCACTCGGGAGGCAGAGGCAGGCGGATCTCTGTGAGTTCGAGGCCAGCCTGGTCTACAAGAGCTAGTTCCAGGACAGGAACCAAAAAAGCTACGGAGAAACCCTGTCTCGAAAAATCAAAAAATCAAAAAAAAAAAAAAAAAAGATTATCCAGCTTAGAGGAGCAAGTAATTATGTCTAGTCAGCACATAGTCTTTCCTTGTGTTTGTTTCAGCTTCCAGGAAGACAGTACAATGAAAGAGATCGAATGCTTGCCTCGAGGACTCAATATTCGTAGTGAATGCATAGAACTTACATATCACTTCTACACTGAGGAATTGGTATAGGCTGCAGATACCTATTAAAATCCATTCAAGCTGGGCGGTGGTGGCGCACGCCTTTAATCCCAGCACTTGGGAGGCAGAGGCAGGCGGATCTCAGTGAGTTCGAGACCAGCCTGGTCTACAAGAGTTAGTTCCAGGACAGGAATCAAAGCTACAGAGAAACCCTGTCTCGAAAAAACCAAAAAAAATAAATAAATAAAAATAAAAATCCATCTGAGTCAAGAATATAATAGGAGGAAAAGATGAGAGAAATTAAAATGGTATAGGAGAATGAGATTTTGACTTTGTAGGGACATCTTTGCAAAGCACAAATAAATACAGATCATCCAAAGACATCTAAATGAAAAGACTTAGATGAAAATGATATTTAAGGTGTAGAATATTGCAACAAAAGCTCATTGTCCAATGACGAAAATCTCACTGATGGACATTTATTTGGGTTTCATACCTATTAGACTTATTCCTGATGCTATAAGTTTCATTTGGTAGTTAAAGATGTTGAACTGTGATTTTATCTCCCCTTATTACTTGGGGATTTTATATGGATTATCTTTATATATGTATGAAGCAATTTTATTAACCTACTACTGTATTTGATTTCCATGTGGCCTGTCATATCAGCCTTAGTTTTAGCTGTCCCTGGTCTCCTCTTCATTCCCCCATCTCCGTTTGATCCTCCCATTACTTTCCTTGTCCATCCATAACTACGTTTTTTATTTTCCCTCCCCACTAATCACTTACTCTGTATCTAACCTCTGGTTATATGGGTGGTAGCTTTCTTATTGAAGACTTAAAAGCTAGGATCCTCATATAAGTGAATACATTCTTGCCTTTCTGGGTCTGGATTACCTCACTCAGGGTTATTTTTTCTAGGTCCATCCATTTACATGGGAATTTTATTTTATATTTTGAAATGGTTGAATACAAATATTCCATGCTACAGATGTACAAAATTTTCTTTATCCATTCATCCATTGAAAAGCATCTAGGTTGTTTCCAATTTTAAATATTATGAATAAAGCTGCAATTAACATGATTGAGCAAGTGTTTCTATATTAGGACAAGTCATCCTTTGAGAATATTCTCAAGAGTAGAATATTCTCAAGAGTAGGTCTTAAGGTAGACCTATTCTCAGCTTCTAGAAACCACCACACTGATTTCTTTCGTGACCGTACAATTTTGAACTCCCACTAGCAATGAATGGACATGCTCATCTCATTTTTTTTACTGTCAACTGCAATTGAAGGGTGTAAGATGAAATCTGAAAGTATTTTTGATTTGCATTTCCCTGGTAGCAAAGGATATTGAACATTTCTTTAGGTGTTTCACAGTCCTTTGTGCTTCCTCTTTGAGAATTCTTTGTTTGGATCTGTACCACAATTTCAATTGTGTTATTTCTTTTCATGATGTCTAGATTTTAATTTATTTTATATATTTTAGATACTGGTCCTCTATCAAAAGTGTAGTTCATAAAAATATTTGTTCAAATGATAGTGTTCTTTGCTATGTAAAAGCTTATCAGTTTCACAAGGTTCCATTTATTAATCACTGTTCTTATTCCCTATGCTAAAGATGTTCAGTTCTGAAAACTTTCTCCTATGCTAATGAGTTGAAGACTATTCCTCAATTTTTTTCTATTAGATTCAATAAATATGGACTTCTGTTGAATTCCTTGATCTATTTGGAGTTAAGTTTTGTGCAGAATGATAAGTATTTTTTTTATATTCTTCTACATACAGCCATCCTGTTTGACCAGTACCATTTGTTAAAGATGCTGTTTTTTCCCAGTGTGTATATATGATTCCTTTATCAAAAAGTAGGTGACCATAGTTGTGTGGAATACTTATGTTTGGGACTTCAATTTGATTTAAGTGATAAAAGTGTCTGTTTTTGCTCAGATAGCTTGCTGTTTTTATTACTATATAGCTTTGTAGCCGAAAATTGTCCTTTTAAGATCCCTACAGAAGCATTTTGGAATTTTGTTGGGTGTTTCATTGAATAGGTTGTTTTTCTTAGAATGGTCATTTTTGCCATATTAATCCTATTGATCCATGAGCATGGGAGATGTTTTCATCTTCTAATATTCAATGTTTTAAGGTTTTATCATACTTTCATTTGCTTGGCTAGAGCAATCACGATATATTTTATATATTTTTTAAATACATTTATTTATTTATTATGTATATAATATTCTGTCTGTGTGTATGCCTGCAGGCCAGAAGAGGGCACCAGACCCCATTACAGATGGTTGTGAGCCACCATGTGGTTGCTGGGAATTGAACTCAGAACCTTTGGAAGAGCAGGCAATGCTCTTAACCTCTGAGCCATCTCTCCAGCCCCTATTTTATATTATTTGAGGCTACCAAGAAACGTGTTGTTTTTCTGATTTCTTTTTCAGTTCATTTGTTATTTTTATATAGGAAGACTACTAATTTTGTGAGTTTATTTTAAATCTGACTACTTTATTGAAAGTCTTTATCAGCTTTTAGGAATTTCCTGGTTGTATTTTTAGGGTCACTTACATATGCCATGATAATAATATCTGCAAGAGTATGATAGCTTATTTTCTTCTTATTCGCATCTTTGCTATACATGCTTTGAGTAGAATGCACTCTGGGTAATTTCTTTTCTGGTCTTGTCTATTTGGTGTCCTGTATGCTCCTGTACTTTGATAGACATCTCTTTTTTTTTAATTAAGGAAATTTATCTCTATTATTTTGTTGAAAATATTTGTGTCTTTGACCTGTGTTTATTCTCCTATTATTTGTAAATTTGGTTTTTTTTTTCGTATGTCCCCAAATCCTTGAGTGTTTTATGCTTAAGTTTTATTAGATTCAACATTTTCTTTGACCTAGGTACCTATTTCTTCTAACTTGTCTTTAATGCCTGAGATTCTCTCTTCTGCTTCTTGTGTTCTATTGGTGAGTTTTGCCTCTGAGATTATTGTTCAAGATTCTAAATTTTTCACTTCTAAGTTTTCCTCAGCTTAGGTGTTTATTTATTCTATTTTCACTTTCATGTCTTGAAACATTTTCTTCACTTCAATCCACTGTTTGTGTTTTCATAGATTTCTTTAATAGATTTCCCTATTTCATCTTTAAAGATATTGAACATATTCATAACTGCTATTTTGGAGTCTCTATCTTGTGTTTCAACTATTTCATTTATTGGGGTCGATGTAGTAGGTCACTGGGCTCTATTTGAGAAATACTGTCTTTGCTGTTATTTATTGTTTTTTATGTCATTGTCTAGGCATGTGGGTTTGGGATGATTGTAATTCTAGATGCTGATATCTGATTTTGTCTTTGTTGAGTGGGTGTTCCATTCCTTGGTTTCTGTTGCCCTCTCTGGTTCTTAGGAGAAAGTGGGTGGCTATGAGTTTGGTGTTTGGAATGCTTCTGAAATCTTTCCAGGTGCAGTAATTAGGGATCCTAGGTAGAAAGTATTTCTAGATATTGGGAGATGACATTTGGGAACGGAAATTAACTAGAATGGGAAGTTGAAAGGATCCAATGATGGGGGAAAGTTGGATGTGTTACCAGGCTCTGCATAGACCCTCCTTCTGTAACAGGTGGTCTGCTACAGAGCTGAGTATAAAATTAGTAGATTGGAACTGGAAGACATGATGGAGAATGAATATTGCCTACATGGTTTCCTTGTTATCCCTAGTATGTTTCCAGGGAGTGCCCTTGGGAGTTGGCAGATGACACCAAAGGATGGTATGGTAGAGGTAGGTTAGAGGAGAAAATCTGCATGGTTCAATGGTGATAGAGATAGGAAAGGAGGGGAGGCCACAGCAGTTGGTCTGCTACAGAACTGAGCATGAGCCTGGGGCATTGAAATTGGAGGAAGGAAGGGAGAGTGAAGGTCTCCTACCTGATTCTCTTGCAAGTAAATTTCCAGGGAGTTCCTAATGGAATTGGTAGCTGAGACAAAGGAATTTTATTTATTCTTTAGCTTTCAGGTAAAAACAAAATCTAAAATTTATTGCATTTTACATTTATATTGATGGATAAGGTTGAATATCTTTCAAATAAAGTTTCTTTTTCTCTGAAGTGTTGTTTTTGCCCTAAATCCTTATTATCTTTTCTATGATAGACATTTCATCCTTGCTTTTTATTCATTAAATTTATTCTCTGACAGTCTTACACATGTCTGTAATGTCTTATAATTACCTAATCCCTCCTTCTCTTGTCTCCCTCCCACCCTTGTCAATCCCCCCTCTTAACTCCAAGTTCCTTTCCCATGTTGATTTTTTTTCTTGTTTTGTGACCTACTGAGTTTAGTAAAGGGATTCTGTTTGATCATAAGTATGGAACTAGTCACCAGAGCCTGGTGAGCTAATCAATATGTACACATCTGAAGATAATAACTTCTCCTCTCCAAGAATCTTTCAATATCTAACAGTTCAGCTAGGGGTGGTGCAAAGGGTGACATGAGGTACTCCTTTATCCAGCAGTTGACAAGTCTAGTCTTGTATAGTCCCAGAACAGGCAAACTCCGCTACTATGTTTCTGTGATTGTGAAGACTATGTTGAACCAAGACAATAACATTTTATCATTCGCTTCGTTTTCTAGTTCTTACATTCTTTCTATTCCTTCTACACATTTTCTGAACTTAGAGAGGTAGTTTAGATACACTGATTAATGCATTTCTCTAAGGTATAAACAGGGATGTTTAAGAATTGGTTTGACAATACATCATTAATTTAGCTGAACAACAGTGGTAATTTACCCATTAGGACACTTGAAGTTCAATTAGTACTCTTTGTGCTTCATGGGTGCTTTTGCTATCTAGAATGTAACATAATTAGTATCAAACAAGAAATGTCCATTTTAAACTGATTTTTTTTTTACTTACAAAGGATACTTTAAGCTTCATTCATGTTACTCATTCCTGTCTAGAAGTTATTTTTGAAACTCCCCTGCTCTCTCTTCCTGTGGCTCTCTCTCTCTCTTTCACCCTCTCTCTTTGCTCTCACTTTCTTGCTCTTCTCTCGCTCACTCTCTTGCTCTCTAGCAAGAAACAAAAAAGAAAAACCAAAAAACAAAAACAAAACAAGAAAATACACACTAGAACCAAAATCAAAACAAACAAGCAAAAGACCAATAAGGCAAAAAGAAAAAAAAAATGCAGTTACACAGGAAAAAAACCCACAAAGTACACCAACATACCACTGAGTTAGTTTTGAGTTGGCTTGGGGCCTGCCTTGGAGTGTGGTTAATATACCCAGTGAGATTCCATTGGAAAAACTGAGGTTCCTTTTGCCAGTGGGTATCTATTTCGGACAGCTCTTGTTAGGGGTGAGAAACCATTTCCACTTCCTACTCTCAGTGTTGGGACCATGTATGACTTAAACCTGTGCAGGTTTTGTGTGATGCCACAGTATCTATGAGTTGATATGTGAATCAGTCTGTTGTGTCTGAATGACATTGTTTCCTTACAGTTATCCATCACTTCTTGCTCTTGCAATCTTTCTGACTCCTCATCTACATAATCTCATGAAGATTAATGGTTAAGGGTTTGATGAAAACATCTCATTTAGCATTGAAACTTCCAATATTGTGTTGATTCCCGCCTACTTTAAAAAGAAACACCTTTGATAAGCTTTGATCAAGTCACTGATCTATGTGTGTAACAGTATGTTTCTAGAGTCATTTTATTATGTTTTTATAGCAGAATGATATTATGTTTTTCCTAGGGCCATAACTTATCTCAGGTTGTTTGTCTCTTTACAAGTGTCAGATATGGTTTCTATCTCATGGAGTAGGTCTTAGATCCAAACAAAATTGATTTGGTTTATGCACTAACATTTGTGTAACTATTGCACCAGATATTTTATTAATTCATAATATTTCATAAAATCGTGAAAGTAGCAGAGTTGGTTTCTTTACTCACCTAATGAAAGACCTTTTTATATTTTTCCAATTTTTAGCAACTGGGAATAAAGTTGTTATTAACATTTGTGTAAACTTTCAATATTTGTGTATTTTACAGCTCATTTGGACTACACGTAGAATCATGACTAATGGAAAGAAAGTATTGTAAAGCCACATCTAACACTGTCAGAGAGTGCCAAACTGTCTTCCGTAGTGTCTGATCATTCTGTGTTGCTGCCAACAAGAAATAACAGTCATACTGTCTTCACCTTTTGCCCTCATTTTGTGTTGTCGATGTTTTGTATTTCAGCTATTCTAATAGTTGGTTGATGGCTTGTTGTTGTTTTGATTCACAAACATTCTTTCCATTAGTCATGATTCTACATGTAGTCCAAATGAGCTGTAAAGTACATAAATATTGAAAGTTTACACTACCTACTGTCCATGGAGCCTCAGTTCAGCAAAATTCCCACTACATGACATGACCTACTCATGTTGAAATTTCTTCTGACCTGTTCTTGGACATTGCCTTCATTTATCTTGAGCCCAACCTGTCTTTAATTGACTCAGAATCTCCAATTGTTCCTTAAAATCTCCTGTAACCATTTATAGTAACACTTTGTGCATTAGTATCAATTAAGTAATTAGTAATTACAATGTCTTCAGGATAAACCAAGTGACCTTCTGTGAAGTATTTATGGATGTTTGAGAGAAAGGAAGAGAAGACAGAAAAGGAATAAACAGACACAATGGTTTCAACATAAAGTGTGAGCATGTTTACTGATTCATACTCTTAACTTTTGATTATTCTCCTTCGCAGAAGCATTCACAGTGACTGGATTGACTAGGCCAGTCTTGGCTCCAGTGGGTGGAACCCTTGAACTCAGTTGTCAGTTGTCCCCACCACAAGATGCACAGCACATGGAGATTCGCTGGTTCAGGAACCGCTATACACAGCCTGTGCACCTGTACAGGAACGGTAAAGACCTGCATGGAGAAACCATCCCCAAGTATGTGGAGCGGACTGAACTGCTGAAAGATGACATTGGAAAAGGGAAAGTGACCCTCAGGATCTTTAGTGTGACTGTTGATGATGGTGGACCATACCACTGTGTCTTCAAAGATGGAGAATTCTATGAAGAGCACATTACAGAGGTCAAGGTCACAGGTAGGCATGAACTCCTCTGAGACTGCTAGGTACCCATGATTCAAGGCTTATCTTGGATTGAGTGGTAGAAAAATTATCAGTGTTTGACTCTTACTGCATGATTTTATTAGTAAGCTGAAACTAAGCATTTGGTTTTTTAATTACATGCCATGGAAGATTAGAAATGAAAATTGCTACAGTGCAGAAATTGGTTCTATCAGTAAGCAAATATTGTTATGCATATACAAATTGTTATATTTCTACCACATCATCACATTCCTTTTGGGTTGTTGTATTATCCCTTCAGATATTACTAATATTACTTTAGTAATTTTCTAAATGAACGGAATTTTTAAAATATGCTTCCTAGTATAAAGTTGGGTGAGCATGGAGTAGAGAATATATGGAGAGAATTGCAGGAGGGGATAATATGATCAAAAATATTGTATGAAATTTTTAATTAAAGAAAGAAAATATTATTTTTTCTGATAATACTTACATTTTTCTCTGAATCTATGTACTGATTACTTAGTACCCACTTAATTTTCCTAAATCTTTTCCAATATCCTCAGATATACTATACATGAAATATGGGAACTATGTGACATTTATGCTCCTTTCCTTAATCTGAATTATTCTAGATTAAAAATAAAAGAAAGGGAGACAAAGGGTTTAAAGCAAACTGAACAAACACCATAAATGTGTGCTCCTACATGTAGAACTCAATACCCAGCCAACTAGTCTTATTGTATGTCAAGCAGCATTTGATGCTGTAGTCTACAGAAAAGCTACACAGTGTAGGTAATAGCCATTTTTCATAGTCTTATGTGATAAATATCTAATAATTGCCATTTTTAATAATCTTGTGAGTCAAACAGCAAGTGTGTTAGCACACACACATAATATTTTGTTATCCCAGGGACATTTTACTAGACAGAACAGCTTTGGTACGGTGCTTTAAATCTCCACTTATTCTCTTTTTGCCTATATATTTGGTAAGTTTTATAATTCAGAAAGTATTATGAAAAATTTCAGACATGTTTATTTCCTCTAAATTAATATGTACTTTTCATACTTCAATGTATTGCCTGTTTTATAAGAAACATATTTTATATAAATTACCTACTATGGAAATACACAAAGTTTTAACTAAAGAGCCACAATTGTGTTTATAGTGAAATTCATTTTTATAATCTATTTATAGTGGCTCTAAAGTAACTAGTGATTACGATAAAAGAAAGCATAAATTATAAATTTTTGAGTGTCTGAATTTTGGGTTCTGTTCTTCATAGTCCATAGACCTAGCTTAATTAGACTTGGTAATTAAGCAAAATATTTAAAATAAATGAATAAATAAATGAAACAGGCATTTATCAGATGACTTAGTTTGGACAGGTTGCTGACTGTGTATTACAGCATTTCCATCTATTTATTGATGTTTTCATGAGATTCTTATTGTAACCAGAGTCAAGTAGAATTTTGCCTATTAATGCATCTTTTGAAACTGAGATTAAAACTGAATGAGTATTTTTCATTGCTTCCTCTTGCATTTATACCTAACAATATTAATTTCCTCTGTTGTTTTCAACCAGCCACAAGCTCAAACATACAGATTCTTCTGCATCCCCCAAATACCAAAGGAGTGATGTTGGAGTGTCATTCAGGGGGTTGGTTCCCACTGCCTCATATGGAATGGAGAAACAGCAAAGGAGAGATCATTCCAGAGACATCAAAATCCCATTCACAGGATGGAAACAAACTGTTCAACATGACAATGGCCCTTTTTATTAACACCAGCTCCTACCAGAGTGTCACTTGCTATCTTCAAAACCGTCAAAGTCTACAAGAAGAAAGCACAAGTATCATCCTATCGGGTAAAATATGTTTTTGTGCTTCAGGAACAGCAATTGTCCCACATATTATTTGTTTTTTCTCTGAATTTGGTCTCAAGGACTTACTTTCTCTTGCTATTACTCATCACTTTGTTGTCACTTACTTTCTTGGATGTTTCTTCTATTTTCTTGCTTTATAGTCTTGACCATTGCAGATTGCTTTTCTGTCACTGTGATAAAACATGGTAATCAAAAACAAGATGGGGAGGGGGAAGAGTCTCTTTGGATTCTATTTCTGCATTTTAGTGCTCCTTCAAGGGAAGAAAGAGCAATAGCTGAAAGTAGGAACTTGAAGGCAGGAACTGAAATAGAGACCACAGAGGAGCACCGTTCACTGGCTTGTTCTTTATAGCTTCACTGATTTGCTTTCTTCTACAACTCAGATACAGGTGACCAAGGAGGACACCACCCACCCCCAGTGTCCTGGGCCCTACTACATCAATCATTATTCAAGTAAAAGCTTCCCACGGAGGGTTACAGGCCAATCTTATGAAGGTCATTATTCAGTTGGGGGTTAATTTTCAGAGATGACTCTAGCTTGTGTCAAGTCAACAAAACTGATATATTGACACTGACATTCACAGGGCATAGCTTTTGAGTCCTTACTCTCTTATGAGTACTTTGTGATTGTGTACACTAATCACCCAACTGTTTCAAATTTTGGATTACACATTGTAGTTAAACAAACAAAACATGATATTTTAAGAGAATTAAATAAAATCAAAAGAAAGGGTTGCAAGCATGAATCAGTATTGGGATCTATCCATAAAAGTAGACATATTTTCTAGAAGAGACTTTTAAAAAGACATACTGTTATCAGATAGCAGTCAAAGAATCCCAGGCTAACTCTAAGATAAAACAATTATATTTTGTTTATTATAAGGGGCAAACTCACAAAATAGAAATGAAAAGTCCAACCTTAGTTTTGTAGTTTTTTAGTGCCCTCCATTTTACATATTTTCACTACAGTTGTGAATTGTAGCCTGGTTATTCTTTGCTTTGTGTTCAGTTTCCATTTATAAGTGAATACATACTCTGTCTCTCTGCATCTGGATGACCTCATTCAGAATGATTTTTTTTTCTTGTTCCATCCACTTGCCTACAAATTTCATGATGCTATTGTTTTTTACTCCATTATGTAAATGTATCTTATTTTTGTTATCTATTCTTTACTTGAGGGGAATCTAAGTTGTTTTCATTTTCTGGCTCTTGTGAATAATACTACTATGAACATAACTGAGCAAGTGACCTTGTGGTATTATTGAATATCTTTTGGATATATGCCCAATAGTGGTATTGCTGGGTCTTGATGTAGGTTTATTCTTAATTTTATAATAAACTGCCATACTGATTGCCAGAGTAGATATACAAGTTTTCACTCATAGAAGCAGTGGAGGAGTGTTCCCCTTACTCCATATCCTCTCCAACATAAGCTGTCATTAGTGTTTTTATTCTTAGCCATTTTGACAAATGTAAGTGTCATTTTGACTTGCATTTCCCTGATGACTAAGGATATTTTATGCTATTTGCAGCTATTGTAAAGAGTACTGTTTCCCTGATTCCTTTCTCAATCCCCTTATCTTTTGTATATAGGAGGTCTACTGATTTTTTTTCCAGGAGATTATGTATCCTGCCCTATTACTGAAGGTGTTTATCTGTTGTAGGAGTCCTGAGAGAACTTTTATGATCACTTACGTATACTCTCATATCTGCAAATAGGGAAACTTTAAATTCTTTCTTTGCAATTTGTATCCTCTTGATTTCTTTTTGTTTTCTTATTGCTCTAGCTAGAACTTCCAGTAATATATTGAATTGATATGAAGAGAATACACAGCTTTGTCTTGTTCCTGATTTTAGTGGAATCACATTGAGTTTCTCTCCATTTAGTTTGATGTTGGCTGTCAACTTGCGGTATATTGCCTTTATTATTTTTAGGTATGTTCCTTGTATACCTGATATTTCCAAGACCTTTATCTTGAAGGAGTGTTGGATATTGTCAAAGGCCTTTTCAGCATCTACTGAGGTGAACATGAGTTTTTTTCTTTCATTTTGTTTATATGGTGGATTATGTTGGCAGATTTTCACATTTGAACTATCCCTGCATCTCTGGGATGAAGCCTACCTGATAATGGTGGGTGATTTTTTGATGTGTTCTTGAATTTTGTTTTTCGGTATTTTATTGAGTCTTTTTGCATGTATGCTCATGGGGAAGATTTGTCTGAAATTCTCTCTTTTTTTTTTGTTGAGCTTTGTGTGCTCTGGGTATTAGAATAACTGTAGCACTGTAAAAGAGTTTGACAATGTTCCTTGTGTTTCTTTTTTTTTTTTTTTTTTTTTTGGTTTTTCGAGACAGGGTTTCTCTGTGGCTTTGGAGCCTGTCCTGGAACTAGCTCTTGTAGACCAGGCTGGTCTCGAACTGACAGAGATCTGCCTGCCTCTGCCTCCGGAGTGCTGGGATTAAAGGCGTGCGCCACCACCGCCCGGCTGTTCCTTGTGTTTCTATTGTGTGGAATGATGTAAGGAGTATTTGTATTAACTCTTCTTTGAAATTCTGGTAGAATTCTGAACCAAAACCATATGACTCTGGGCTTTTTTTTATTTGTTTGTTTTCTTGGGAGATTTTTGATGACTACTCCTATTTCCCTAGTGATTATAGGTCTATTTCAATTGTTTATCTGTTCTTGATTTAATTTTGTTTTGGGAAATGTCCTTCTTCATTTATTTTGACTATTTTTAGTTTGAAGTGTATTTTGTTAGATATTAGGATAGTTACACCAGCTTGTTTCTTAGGTCCATTTGTTTAGAAAATCTTTTCCCAACCCTTTACACTGAGATGTGTGTTTTGAAGTTAAGGTATGTTTCTTACATGCAGCAGAAAGATGGGTTCTGTTTTCCTACCCATTCTTTTAACCTGTGTTTTTTATAGGTGTACTGAGTGCGTTCATATTAAGAGATACTAATGATCACTGATTGTTAATTCCTGTTGCTTTTGTTTTTTGTTGCTAGTAATGGTAGTGTTTTGTGTTTCCCCTTTTCGAGATTCGGTGGTTTAAGGTTATCTGTTGCCTGTGTTTTCATGGGTGCAGCTAACTTCCTTGGATTAGAGTTTTCTTTCTAGTACTCTCTGTAGAGCTGGATTTTTGGGTAGGTATTGTTTAAATCTGGTTTTGTTGTGGAATATCTTCTTTTCTCTTCCTATGGTTATTGAAAGTTTTGCTGGTTATAGTGATCTAGGCTGGCATCTGTATCTCTTAGTGCCTACAGAACATCTATCCAGGACCTTTTAGATTTCAGTATTTCCATTTAGAATTTGGCTATAAATCTGATAACTCTGCATTTGTATATTACTTGGACTTTTTCCTTTGCAGTTCATAATATTATTTATTTATTCTATATGTTTAGTGTTTTGATTATTATATGGTTAATGGACTTTTTGGGCTAGACTATTTAGTGTTCTGTAAGCTTCTTAATGTGAAATACCCTGTATATGCTGTAAATATGTTTTATTACTATTGGTTAATAAAGAAGCTGATTTGGCCAGTATCCAGGGAGAATATGGCTAGTTAGGAAATACAAACAGAGATACAGAGAGAAAGAATGAGGAGTAAGGGAGATTCCATGTAGCTGCCAGAGGAGTAAGATATCAGAACATGACCAGTGGCAATACATAGATTGATAGAAATGGGCTAATTAAAATGTTAGAACTAGTTAGTAGTATCAAAGATCGGATATACCAGAGAGTTTGTAATTACTACTATAACTCAGAATGATTATTTTATAAGTGGTTGTGGAACTAGGTGGGGTGCAGAAAAGCTTCCAGCTACAGAGTCTTATACTATCGTAGTCATGTCTTTAAGTTGGGAAAGTTTTCTTCTATGATTTTGAATATATTTTCTGTGACTTTCAGATGGAGTTCTTCTCCTTTTTCTATCCCATTTGTTCTTGGGTTTGGTCTTTCATGGTATTCTAGATTTCTTGGATGTTTTATATTAAGATTTTAACCACTGAGCCATCTCTCCACATTGGAGCACTGGACTGAAGTCTCACGATCCAAAGGAGGAGCAGAAGGAGAGTGAGCACGAGCAAGGAACTCAGGACTGTGAGGGGTACACCCACACACTGAGGCAATGGGGATGTTCTATCGGGAACTCACCAAGGCCAGCTGGCCGGGGTCTGAAAAAGCATGGGACAAAACCGGTCTCGCTGAACATAATGGACAATGAGGACTACTGAGAACTGAAGAACAATGGCAATGGGTTCTTGATCCTATTGCACGTAATGGCTTTGTGGGAGCCCAGGTAGTTTGGATGCTCACCTTAATAGACCTGGATGGAGGTGGGTGGTCCTTGGACCTCCCACAGGGCAGAGAAACCTGCTTGCTCTTTGGGCTGAGGAGGAAGGAAGACTTGATTGGGGGAGGGGGAGGGAATGGGAGGTGGTGGCGGGGAAGAGGCAGAAATCTTTAATAATTAAATAAATTAATTAATAAAAATAAATAAATAAACAAACAAACAAAAAAGATTTTGTTGGATATAACACTTTCTTTGCCAAATGAATCTATTTCTTCTATCATATTTTTACACCAGAGATTCTCTCTTCCATCTCTTCTATTCTGTTGCTTAATCTGTACTTCCTGTTCATTTACCCAAATTTTCAATTTCCACTCTTCCCTCTGTTTATGTTTTCTTTATTACTTCTATTTAAATATTCAAGTCTTATACTGTTTGCTTCACCTTTTTAGTTGATTTTTGTAGACTTTCTTGAAGGGATTTATTGATTTCTTCTAATTTTTTGTTTGCTATTTCTTCAAATTTTTAAGGAAATTTTTCATTTTCTCCTTAATGGTCTTTATCATCTTCATAAAGTTATTTTTAATGTAGTTTTCTTCTGTTTCATCTGAATTGGGATGTTCAGGTCTTACTGTTGGAGAACCACTAGTTTCTGGTGGTGCCATATTGTTCTTTGTGTTGTTGAATATGTCCTTACACTGCCTCTATCCATCTCTTCCTCCAATAGGTACAGGTGGGATGCTGTTTCCAGGTGTATTGGACTGCATTGAGTGGGGGCAGGGCATGGAATGTGAACCTGGGGTTAGGGCCTAGAGAGCAAGGCTGTCCAGTCAGGAAGTCAAACACTCACATCTTCATCCTGGTGAAGGTGGGGCTAGACTCTTAAATGATAACAAGCTTCAGAGGAATCACCATTCCTAACTAGGTGTATCTAAGCAGGTTTTGTCAATCTTAAGATTTGTGACTCACTGTTTCAGGTGAACTATTTGCCTGGAAAAGTGTTTGGATATGGATTCTGAGTATGATAGCTTTTATGCTGATACCCTTCCTCATGACTTCCTGTGCTCATCAACATCTCATACGAGGTAAGTAGTATTGAGTGATAGTGAGTACAATTTGGAGATTGGAAAGTAACTAAAGCTATACAGCCCTTGGTTCCCAAGCAAGTCTGCCTAGGAGGTCCTAAACTCTTGGTCACATGTAACAGAACCTTACCCACTTTTTGGTACAACATTCTTTGTTTTTGCTGTTGAAGTTTCCCATATTACTATCTCCAAAGGTAGTGCTGTCTTTACTCAAGTTGAAACCCCTTTTACAATAGTGGCTGACATCCAAGTTGACCAGGGAGCTATAAACATTTAGCTTTTGTATATCATCAACCATGCTGTAGTGAGTCACTCAGTAATATAGATATTTATCTTTGAATCATTCAGGCTCAAGTAAGAAAAGGCTTACCCATGACCTTGCACGTTATCCCAAATAATCTCATTGGCTTACTAATCACTTACATAGAATCTTTAGTCTGCCATGGGTGCCTAGCTGAATTGAATAAATTTTTCTTTTTGTCTACCCAGAAAGAGTTTGGAAGGATAGGTTGCCTAGCATGTACAATGAGAAATTTGATGTTGATCAAAGGGCAAGACCTCTCTGCAGGCTAGTATCAATATCAATACATTTTCCATGTTTTATGGGAAGATTAGCCTCTTTTTTGTAGTGACATTTGCATGCTCATGGTGATGATTTGTAAAGCATGCAATCAATGCTGAGCTGTCTGTGAACAGACCATCCTTTGGGAAGAATTTTCTTAGTGAAAAATGCCTTACTTTACATGGTATCAGGCAGAATGCCTCATTGAAGAATGGGGTCTACTTCATGTGCATATGGAGATGCACCCCAAATGCTTAGAGAACTATACATTGCAATCTCTGAAAGTAATCCATAACACAGAAGATTACAAGAAAACTCTGTCTTTATGCATTTGCTGTGCTTGATAAGACATGACACTAAAGCTCATCTGTCTGTCCAGGAAGTATTTTCTCCCATGAGCAAGGGATGATTATATTAAAAAGTCATAAGGATATGGCTATCTTCCACAGTAGTTTCAGATTTTCCAGGAAAATGAATGATGTGAGAATGAGAAGATGTCAACCTGGAATTTCTCACAGCTGAGCAGAGGGAATGAGTTAGATCATTGCTAAAGTGCTATACTTTAGAATAAAAATCTTAGAACCCACTATAAAAAATCGAATGATAAAAAGGAAGAACATGAGTAAACAGTGATAGAATATACTCACCAAGTATTATTTTCAGTATCAGGAAAAGAAAGGAAATGAAATTACAGTATTTAGAAATACTCTGGATCTAAAATCCTTAAAATTTGATGTGAGTTAAAACAAAGGATGTGTTTCTCAGTACCTAGATTATGAGGCTGGGGGATATGCCTGCCGATGGGACCAAGGTGGATATCCGAGAATAGGAGAAATAGCAATGTAACATTCCATCCTGCATAACCTAAGGCAATGCAAGGACATCAGTCTAGATGGACGGCATCATAGCAGACATTGGGAACACTTAACTATCCCCATCCATGATTTTCACAAATAGCAGGGATTAGAAGATAATGAAAGATGAGTAGACATCAACAAGTTAATTTGGTATTCAGAGGGTGACATCAGTGCCCAGTTCCCCAGGATGGTTAGAATCTGACAACTATAAACTTAAGAAAAAAGTTAATGTCCCTGGCATGGAACTTTAGTAGCTTTGCTGAGCCCCATGGCTGCTGTAGAAATTCCTACAGTCAGTAGACTTTAAGTTATCTGCCCATTTAAGCATAGCCTCTTATACTATAAATGCCAATGTAAAGCGCGCATTGCTCCCTATTCTGGCTGCAGGATTCAGTAGCTGTTCCCTGTTAGAGCTGAGGACTGTGATCTGTGAGTCTACCCCTAAATAAATAAACCTTTATTATACTCAATTCTGAGCTAATGTGGGATTTCATTTCAGCGTCCATCTTCATATAGTAGGATGTGATCTTTGTATAGTAGAAGAGGTTTTGAAAGATCTAGATGACTTACATTGGTATGTGGATTGGGTTCTTAAATAACAGGTGCAATCAAGATGAGATGAACAGAGAGCAAAGTGGACTAAAGGGTCTTCTAGTTTCACTAAAAAACAAATGTTACTACTGGAATGGTAGGGAGAATCATCATCAAAATATCAAATGTTATATACCAGTGAACTGCTAGAAGGTTTAAATCCTAGAAAACAGTTCAATGAAGGTAAATGTTAAGATAGCATAGAAATATTACTGAGTTTGTTATAGAGATGAGCAGTTATCATCTGCCAGAGTATATGATGTATATTTCTCCAATGCAAATAATTTTGTCACACATAAAGATTTTCCTCTATCATCTGTCCATAGCCAGATATGACTGATGAAGAAAAGGGGCTCTGGTGCTGACTCAGAGCTGGTCAGAACCAGGTGGCCAGCTAAAGTAGTAAGAACAACAGGTTACATATCACCTGTTCCTTCTTAGGCCTAAGCCAGAAAGAGCAGCATAAAATGGCACAGCTAGGGGATCATCAAGAGCAGAAAGATCCACAGGATTCCTGAAAGAGCAGGGCCACAGGATGTGGGGAAAGATGGCTGATGGATTATGAAAGGATTGTAGAGGGCTATAGGGTAGTCTCTCCTGAACACACACTTGTAACAACATTGCTTTTTGTAATGAAATAATTGGTTAAGATAAAGGATCTTTTCATGCAGTATTTATTATGGCTCATGCTTCTCTATTAGTGTTCTCTTAGCCCTCCAGAACCAATTGACTCTTGCTTGAGTGGACACTGTTGAGCCTTCAAAGATGCTGTCCACCTTCTGAAAAAGAGATTGTATTGTGTGACGCTAACTCATAAGTGTCTTATAGAATTGGAAAAGCATTTGTGAAAATAAAAGTTAAAGAGTTTTTTTTTTTTTGGAAGCCCCTGTGTATAAATAAAAAACATCAAAAAGACATTGCTAGGAGCAAACAGAATGTTAGATGAAATTTTCATTGTATGAGAACTAACTGTTGAAAACCTCTGAGACCACTGAAGTCCTAAGTCCTCATAAACTGCAAAGGCTATTTCTACTGTTGTTGGTTGTGGTAAAACTAGGTACTAAGAGTCTATTGCTAAAGACACTGCACCCTTTCACTACATAACATAAAAAATAGGATAAGACAAATCTGGAAACTCTCTCTCTGAATGCTTACTTTCACAGTGCCAGATGATTCTATGTAGACTACTATTGTTTTAATAAACAGCTATGAATTGTCATCAAATTGCATTCTAAACATAAATGTTTCTACTCATAGAGTAATTCTGCTACTAGAAAGTAGAGGAAAATTTCTCTTTGCAGATTCTGTGGAGACTCATAACTGGCCAAGCTACTGGAAATAAGTGACCTTTGGTATAACATAGTGACTCAAATCTTAACCATAAAGAAATAATAATAGATATTTACACAACTCTCTCCAGAGTTCAGAAAATGTCATAAGAATAAATCAAAAGAATATAAGTGCTGGGTGAAGGGATGGAGTGTTGTGTAGCACTTTCTCTAACTAGAAGCATTTCTTCCTAAAAGAGTGAAGGGAAACTCATAATACTTCTCCCCATAAATTCATACAGCAAGGTACTTCAAAAACCTAAAATTAGAAATTTGATACACAGTATTACCAGTACTAGGTAGGTATATACTCCCAAAAACCCCAAGTTACCATACATGTAAGATATACAACTCAATTTATTGTAGGACTACTCACAATAACCAAGTACAAGGTCAGTTTTGATGACCATAAAGAGAGGAGTAGATACAAACATATGAGACTGTAGTATGCATTAATGATGGAGTTTTAGTCAGCTAGAAAAATATAATTGTCACTGGTAGGGTATAAAGTTGATATTTTAACTTATATAACTCAGAAATATATTTTACAGTTTCATCATTTGTAAATTATAGAGTTTACAAAGATACAAGAAACTTTTTAAATATTTATGATGTGATTATAAAAGCCAGATTGTTTTGGGGAAGTAATCCTAAATTGGGAGGGAGACAAAAGAATTGTGGTGGAGATAATATGGCCAGTGGTTATATCTCCATGAAAATATCCTAAGGAAATTTATCTCTATATGTGATAAACATGTACCAGTAAAAATTAAAATTCTCAATTGTGTGTCTATGTTTTGCCATAGTACTAGCTCTCAAGAGTATCTCAAGTCTTCTCGACTTGCTCCAATTCATACAGTATTCCAATTACCTAAGGATTTGGAAATGAATGTTTCTGTATTTCTCTGAAGAATCTGACTTTCCTCTTTTATGTTTTTGCCTACCCATCTGAACACTGCTATCTAAGTGATAGAACTTTATTACCCACCTTTCTTTTGTGGGGAATAGGGATGGCCCATACATTTGAAAGCCACAAATCTCTACTCTCTGTATGTTAGTGATAATATCATAGATTTTTACATCTCTCTTCAAAAATAAGGAATAGAGATGGGGAGAGATAGAGAAACACTGGGAGGAAGGAAGAATTCTTGGGAATGTCATAGCCCTCTCCCAGTAATGTACCTCCTCCTAGAAGACCACATCTCTTAATTCTTCCTAAAAATCCCAACTGAGGACCAATACATATGATCCTATGGTGGCCATTCTCAATAAACCCCCACAGTGACTATAACACTCTAGTACAAAAAGGGAAACTACCTATGATAATAAGTTCTCACATTATGGAAACTGGAATCTCTTAGGCAGTTTAGTCATCTTCAGAGCTATCCTGTTTCAGCCAATTTAAAACTCATATAAAAATGAAAATGACAACACACACCTCTGTCTGTTGCTATTAGTAGTGCCTACTGATGACAAGTGAGATGGAGTAAAAACAAAGGTTAGCTACTTCTCTCTGGGCCTGCTTGGTCTCCATCCTAAACTTGCCCCACCTTAAAAACAGCTATCCATTTTACTCCTGTCCTCTTATATTACATTCCTAAATCTTTCCCTCTTCTATGAATACAAAGAGAAACCATTAAAAATAACCTTTTCATTCATACCCTGATGCTCCCTCTCTACTGATTTCCAAATTACCCAGAAACAGTCCCTTTAAAAAGGGAAGGGAGAAATGATGTAATTATTTTTTAATCTCAAAATTTTAAAGAAATATTTTTAAAACACAAGTTCCATGCACAAAACTCAAGTCCAAATGGATTAAAGACCTCAATATTAGTCTGAACACACTGAACCTGATAGAAGAAAAAGTGGGAAGTACTCTACAACATATGGGTACAGGAGATCACTTCCTACGTTTATCCCCAGCAGCACAGACATTAAGGACAACATTGAATAAATGGGACCTCCTGAAACTGAGTAGCTTCTGTAAAGCAAAGGACACTGTCACTAAGACAAAAAGGCAACCCACTGACTGGGAGAAGATCTTCACCAACCCTGCAACAGACAAAGATCTGATCTCCAAAATATATAAAGAACTCAAGAAACTAGACTTTAAAATGCTAATTAATCAAATTAACACCCTACACACACACACAAACACACACATACCACACTAGTTCTTGCTGTCTTGATGTATTGTATCCAATGTAAAGCATCTCTATACAAATATCAAGTCATTATAACAAACTTTTTTTCTTTAGGTAGTTTCTCCGTGAAAAATTATCCTTGGATAAAGAGTGCAGTGGCATTCATGGTCTCGATTGTTGCAATTATAGGAGTCATTCTCATCTTGCATCTAAAACAAAGAGGTATGTGAAAGCAAGAGGCAAGTGCCTTCTTGTAAAAGTCTTCTCCCACCTTCCCAACTGCCTTGTAAGACATTTGGAAAAAAAAAAAAAGAGTGATTGTTGCCTAAATTACAGTGTCAATAGGCCATGAGAACACAAGCCATAATGTCTAGACTACAGAGCCCTAAATTTTAGACTGAATATCAGATGCAGCTGACTGGTTATTCTGCTCCAAGAGAAAAATTTCTTTCAAACTCATAGTGGATTTTATCTTGGAAAAATTCAGCAGTCATCATTACCTAATAAATTATTCTGATTGCTTCATACATTTAGCATAAAGAAGACAATAATTTAGTATCTTGAACTTTTTTCCTTTTGAATTTTATTTATGTTTTGGGTGTTTTTCCACATGCCTACTGCCTGTGGAAGCCAGAAGATGATGTTAGATTCCCCAAATGGTTGGTAGCCACCATGTGCGTGCTAGCATTTCAACCCAGGTCCTCTGAAGGAGCAGTTAGTGTTCTAAACTGCTGAGTCATTTCACTAGCTCTAGTATCTTAAACATTTGAGTCAACACCAAACCTGTTAAAAATTTCAATATTGAAGTACCCTGATCTTCTAAGGCTCCTAGTAACTTGTAGCCCACAAACACCATTCAAGTGCTCCATAATAGAACCTCCAGAAAGAGACAGAGCCATCTGCACCACCAGCACAAATCAGGAAGCTGTTTCTTAAAGGAGAAGCTCAGGTTTGGCTGATAATGCTGAGTCAGGAAGCCTTCTCTTAAAGGAGCTGCACCTCTGCTTATCACTCAGCAAACAGCCTATCTGAAAATATGAAGCTCCCAAGAAGCTCCAATTGAATACTGTTTTTTTTTTGAGTCTAGAAGCCTTTTGTTGTTGTTGATTTTGTTTTTTGAGACAGGGTTTCTCTATAGCTTTAGAGCCTGTCCTGTAACAACTCTGGTAAACCAGACTGGCCTTGAACTCACAGAGATCTGCCTGCCTCTGCCTCTCACTGCCCATCCTAAAAGTGCTTTTTTCAAAAAACTTTCTTGGGATTTATATAGATGTATATAGGTGCCATTTTATAAGTAGAGATTTTACTTTCATTTCCTGGCTGCTCAGATCAGAATAAAAACAGAGACACTACATTAATTATAACACTGCTTGACCAATGGTTCAAGCATATTCCAAGCTAGCTCTTATATCTACAATTAACCCATTTCTATTAATCTGTGTATTGACACAGGCTGTGGCTTACCAGCAAGGTTCTAGTGCCATTCTCCTTTGGCAGCAATATATATCTGTTTGGATTTCCCACCTGGTTTTATTCTGTCCCACCATAAGCTGAAGTAGCTTTTTTATTAACCAACGTTAATAAAATATATTCACAGCATACAGAGGGGAATCACACATCATCACATAAGAATTTCAGAAAAACCCTACTGACTACTCAGAAATTATCTGCGATTATATCAGGCAGTAATCTTTAAACTTAACTGTCACTTTAGTTTTCACAGGATCCCATAGAATTAACATCTCTCCATGACAGCTGGAAGCAATTCTAGAAAATGACATCCCCTCCCCCAATCAAGTTTGCACTCAAGGTTAGGGATATCTATTAGGGGTTTGTTATAAGTTGTATAGGGTTTGGGGTAGAAATGAAGTATGCTCAGGGGTCTCTTTGGAACAAAAAGAGAATGGAAGGGATGGGATAATAGGTACATTAGTGTATTAGTTGTGAGCTATTATCAATAGACAATTTACATTAGTATAGATTCTTATATATTGATACAAATTCAAATTACATGTGTTATATTGAACATTCTCCTATTTCTGTTTACAATATTTGTGCACCTATACAAAGTTATTTTGTCATATTGTATGCATGTATATTTTTACCTCTGCTTAAGACATTCTGCATATTGATACAATTTTAAGGTCATTGTCCTCATTTGCTGCACATTTGTTTAAAGATTGTTTAATTTTTAATATGAAGCCTTAGCTATATATAGTTATTGAGAATTACAGGTCAAATAGTTATCCATGTTTATCATACTTATAGTTAGACTAGTCAGGTTCTTTAGATGCATAGAGATTGTATTATGCATATATAGCTAATCTTCAAACACTTCAAAGATATGTAGAATATGACATTTAAGTAACTTAGGATTCTGTTGACCTGAGACACTGTTGCTCCTGGCAGCACCAATCTATTTCTGAGAGAATGTTGAACACCAAAGATACTCCACTTGGAGTTTGTTTTCTTCTTGATAAAATTGGCCTTTTAGGCAAATAACTGCCCCTGCTTCAACTACTGACAAAATGTACAGTGTCTAAATGGGACAAATAGGATACAAGCAAAAAGACTGTAAAACCTTACAAAGATGGGGTAAGAGTTTTGCAAATTTTCCTGCCTCTAGAAATGGTCTGTCGGTTACCCTAGACCTTAGCTAAAGTTGGTTGCCCCAACATTGCAAATGAGACTTTGAGTGATTACTCAGGTAGCTGGTTGTCTCTGTCATTTCCTGCTCATTTTGGAAGCTGCCTGAATGCATTTTCTATATATTCATGTAAATATTATTTACTATCTCAGGTCTTTTATGGGATTGAAGACTAGATAGTCATAGTTACTTTCCTCTCAAGACTTAGCCAACTTGTTTTTAATATAAGCTTTAGACTCCTTAGGATAGGATAAGTATTGAAACATTTAGTGTATGCTTCTTGTTTGATGTTGTTCATGCTGATTGTAATTCTAATTTTTATGTATTTTTGCCTCTTCTTTTCCCTGGACAATACTTGGTATTTGTTTTTATTGTATATAGTTTTGTATTAGCCTTAGAACTCTTCTATTTAGACAAAAGGGGGAGGTGTTGTGGGAACTCCTTCACCCAATAGCCTTTATGATACCAACCCACTTAGGGCAAGATCTCATGTACTATAAATGCAGACACAAAGCATGCACGACCCTTTCTGCCAGATTCAATTTCCAGTACATGTAAAGGACTGTGGATCACTACCCTTACTGCGAGTTTATCTCCAAATAAACCTTTGTTATACTCCATTCTTGACTATTGTGGAACTCTTTGGTACTAATATATGTGTCAAATTTTTGTATTGTTCTTGTACATGTAGGAGGCATACAGCAAGAGAAACCTGAAAAACAAACCAACCTTAAATGTGTAATCTAGCCTTGCTTTGCTGACTGCAACTATCCTAATTCTTACATTCTTTTTCAGCCTTAGTTTCAGACTCATATTTTGAATTGGATACTTTTTGGTTGGAAGATATTAGTGTGATCTTCTTTGTGTTGATAGTGTTCAAGATCAAGTTCATTTCATTTACTTACTTCAGATTGAAAGGTAAATATGATGGGAATGGTGACTGTTCTTCATGTGACTAATGCTCAGATGTCTAGAAGGTGTCCTTCTGTCTTAGTAAGTATAAGAAAAATCAGATAACTTCCCTTGGTCCCTGGCTCATTGGGGCTACCAGGAGTCCCTGTGTAGGGCTGAGAAGTTCCATCTGGACGGGTGAGTGTGTGCTATCCTGGAGCAGACTGTCCTGGTAGAGAGCACAAACGCCCCTCCCCCAGCTCCTGCTGCAGGGCCTTCTTTCCTACACACGCGCCCCCCACCCCCACCCCCAAGCCTGCCTTGCCTGCAAGGTCCTTTGCTGTGGAACAGCTTCCTGCCCTTTCACTAAGGCTACCAACCCAGAGCAGTGAGTGCCTGACTAGAGGGCAGGCCTCAAGGTCCCTGCCAGGGAACGCGGGACCCTGCTGCTGGGGCTGCAGTGTCTGCTGTGCTCTCCTGGACCCGCTCTGCCTGCACCCTACTTCCCTTGGTCCCTGGCTCATTGGGGCTACCAGGAGTCCCTGTGTAGGTGCTGAGAAGTTCCATCTGGACGGGTGAGTGTGTGCTATCCTGGGGCAGACTGTCCCGGTAGAGAGTACAACCCCCCCTACACTAAGGCTACCCAACCAGAGCAGTGACTGCCTGCCTAGCGGGCAGGCCTCAGCAACCCGCGAAAGGGAGCGCAGGCACCACCAGCTTATACTGCAGTGTCGCCTGTGTTCTACTCAACCCTGCCCTACCCCTTGCATTCGCCCTTCTTTCCGCGGGTCATTGGAATACCGGGCATCCCTGTTTTGGTGTTGAGGAGTTCATCTGAAAGGGAACGGTTCCTGCCCCTACACTGAGGAGATACACCCAGAGAGTTAGTCACAGCAAAGACTGGTCCAAGACATCAGGCCTCTCCTGGCTCCATTTGAAGGAAGAGATGGGCAGGCGCCAATGCAAGAATTCCCCAACAACTTGAAAGGCAACGTGACATCACCAGAATCCAGGAATCCCGAAATAAGAAGTGTACACCCTAATCCAGAAGAATTAGAAGAATTCGACTCAAAAGTGAATTATATGAAAATAATAGAGGACCTTAAACAGGAGGTGAAAAACTGCCATAATCAACTAGAGATTACAAACAAAAAGGTAGAGGAAATGAATAAATCTATCAAAGATACCCAAGAAAACCAAGAGAAACAAGAAAAAGTAATCAAACAGGTAAGGGAAACGGTTCAAGACTTGAAGAATGAAGTGGAAGTAATAAAGAAAACACAAACTGAGGGAAGGATGGAGATGGAAAATTTGGATAAGCAAACAGGAACTACAGAGACAAGTACCACCAACAGATTACAAGAGATAGAAGAAAGAATCTCAGACACTGAAGATACCATAGAGAAAATAAACACTCTGATCAAAGAAAACAGCATAACCAACAAATTCTCATCACAAAACATTCAGGAAATCTGGGACACAATAAAAAGACCAAACCTAAGAATAATAGGGATAGAAGAAGGAGAAGAAGTACAGCTCAATGGTCCAGAAAATATACTTAATAAAATTATAGAAGAAAACTTTCCCAACCTTAAGAAAGATATTCCTTGGAAGGTCCAAGAAGCATACAGAACACTGAATCGACTGGATCAAAAAAAAACATCTCCTTGTCATATAATAATCAAAACACAAAACATACAGAATAAAGAAAGAATATTAAGAGCTGCAAAGGAAAAAGGTCAAGTTACCTATAAAGGTAAACCTATCAGACTTACACCTGATTTCTCTATGGAAACCATGAAAGCCAGAAGGTCCTGGATAGATGTGCTGCAGAAACTAAGAGACCATGGATGCAAGCCCAGACTACTATACCCAGCTAAGCTTTCGTTCACTATAAATGGAGAAAACAAAATTTTCCAGGATAAAAACAAATTTAAACAATACGTAGCCATAAATCCAGCCTTACAGAAAGTAATAGAAGGAAAATCACAAACCAAGGAGTCCAACAATGCCCACAATAACTCAGACATCTAATGACCCTTCACCAGCACAGCTTGAAGAAGGGAAACACACAAACTCTACTACCAAAAGAAAAGAAAAAAAGAAAGAAACGAAAAATGAGCGGAGTTAACAACCACTGGTCATTAATATCACTTAATATCAATGGACTCAACTCACCTATAAAGAGGCACAGGCTAAGAGATTGGATACGAAAACAGGATCCAACATTCTGCTGCTTACAAGAAACACACCTCAACCACAAAGACAGACATCTACTCAGAGTAAAGGGCTGGGAAAAGGTTTATCAAGCAAACAGACCTAAGAAACAAGCAGGTGTGGCCATACTAATTTCTAAAAAAGTTGACTTCAAACTAAAATCAATCAAAAGAGATGGAGAGGGACATTTTTTACTCATAACAGGAACAATTCACCAGGACGAAGTCTCAATCCTGAATATATATGCCCCTAATATAAAAGCACCCACTTATGTAAAAGAAACGTTACTAAAACTCAAGGCAGTCATCAAACCACACACACTAATAGTAGGAGATTTCAACACTCCTCTCTCACCAATGGACAGGTCAATCAGACAGAAACCTAACAGAGAAATAAGAGGATTAAGGGAGGTAATGAATCAAATGGACTTAACAGACATCTATAGAACATTCCACTCAAATAAGAAAGAATATACCTTCTTCTCTGCAGCTCATGGAACCTTCTCGAAAATAGACCGCATACTTGGTAACAAAGCAAACTTACACAGTTACAAAAAAATATCGGTAACCACCTGTGTCTTATCAGATCACCATGGATTAAAGTTAGAATTCAACAACAATGCTATCCCCAGAAAGCCTACGAACTCATGGAAACTGAACAGTCAACTACTGAACCACACCTGGATCAAGGAAGAAATAAAGAAAGAAATTAAAGTCTTTCTTGAATTCAATGAAAACGAAGACTCAACATACTCAAACCTATGGGACACTATGAAAGCAGTGCTAAGAGGAAAGTTCATAGCATTAAGTGCCCACTTAAAGAAAACGGAGAAAGCACACATTGGAGACTTAATAACCCACCTGAAAGCTTTAGAAAAAAAAGAAGCAGACTCACCTAGGAGAAGTAGAAGACTGGAAATAATCAAACTGAGGGCTAAAATTAACAAAATAGAAACACAGAAAACAATCCAAAGAATCAATGAAACAAAAAGCTGGTTCTTGGAGAAAATCAATAAGATTGATAAACCCCTATCCAAACTAATCAAACGGCAGAGAGAGAATACGCAAATTAACAAAATCAGAAATGAAAAGGGAGAGATAACCACAGACACAGAGGAAATTCAAAGAATCATTAGATCTTACTACAAAAACCTGTATGCCACAAAATTGGAAAATGTTAAAGAAATGGACACTTTTTTAGATAAGTACCATATACCAAAGTTAAACCAGGACCAGGTGAACAATCTAAATAGACCTGTTAGTCGCGAAGAATTAGAAGTAGTTATAAAAAACCTCCCCACCAAAAAAAGCCCAGGTCCAGACGGCTTCAATGCAGAATTCTACAAGAACTTCCAAGAAGACCTAATACCTATACTCCTTAATGTATTTCACAATATAGAAACAGAGAAGTCATTGCCAAATTCCTTTTATGAAGCTGCAGTTACTCTGATACCAAAACCACACAAAGACACAACCAAGAAAGAGAACTACAGGCCAATCTCACTCATGAACATCGATGCAAAAATACTCAATAAAATACTGGAAAACCGAATCCAAGAACACATTAGAAAAATTTTCCATTATGATCAAGTAGGCTTCATCCCAGAGATGCAGGGCTGGTTCAACATACGAAAATCTATCAATGTAATCCATCATATAAATAAACTGAAAGAAAAAAACCATATGATCATTTCATTAGATGCTGAAAAAGCATTTGACAAAATTCAACATCCCTTTATGATAAAGGTCTTAGAGAGATTAGGAATACAAGGGTCGTACCTAAGTATAATAAAAGCTCTTTATAGCAAGCCATCAGCTAACATCAAATTAAATGGAGAGAAACTCAAAGCTATTCCACTAAAATCAGGAACACGACAAGGTTGTCCACTCTCTCCATACCTCTTTAATATAGTGCTTGAAATTCTAGCAATAGCAATAAGACAACATAAGGGGTTCAAAGGGATTCAAATTGGAAAGGAAGAAGTTAAACTTTCATTATTTGCAGATGATATGACAGTGTACATAAGCGACCCCAAATACTCCAGCAAAGAACTCCTTCAGCTGATAAACACCTTTAGTAGCATTGCAGGATACAAGATCAGTTCCAAAAAATCAGTTGCCCTCCTATACACAAAGGATAAGGAAGCAGAGATGGAAATCAGAGAAGCATCACCCTTCACGATAGCCAGAAATAGCATAAAATATCTTGGGGTAACTCTAACCAAGGAAGTGAAGGATCTATTTGACAAGAACTTTAAGTCTATGATGAAAGAAACTGAGGAGGATACCAGAAAATGGAAGGATCTCCCTTGCTCTTGGATTGGGAGGATCAACATAGTAAAAATGACAATTCTACCAAGGGCAATTTATAGATTCAATGCAATCCCCATTAAAATCCCATCAAAATTCTTCACAGATCTTGAGAGGACAATAATCAACTTTATATGGAGAAACAAAAAACCCAGGATAGCCAAAACAATCTTATATAATAAAGGATCGTCTGGAGGCATTACCATCCCTGACCTCAAACTCTATTACAGAGCCTCAGTATTGAAAACAGCTTGGTATTGGCATAAAAACAGAGAAGTCGATCAATGGAACTGAGTAGAAGACCCTGATTTTAACCCACAAACATATGAACACCTAATTTTTGATAAAGGAGCTAAAAGTATTCAATGGAAAAAAGAGAGCATCTTCAACAAATGGTGCTGGCAGAACTGGTTGTCAACGTGTAGAAGAATGAAAATAGATCCATATCTATCACCATGCACAACAAGTCCAAATGGATTAAAGACCTCAATATTAGTCTGAACACACTGAATCTGATAGAAGAAAAAGTGGGAAGTACTCTACAACATATGGGTACAGGAGACCACTTCCTACGTTTATCCCCAGCAGCACAGACATTAAGGACAACATTGAATAAATGGGACCTCCTGAAACTGAGTAGCTTCTGTAAAGCAAAGGACACTGTCACTAAGACAAAAAGGCAACCCACTGACTGGGAGAAGATCTTCACCAACCCTGCAACAGACAAAGGTCTGATCTCCAAAATATATAAAGAACTCAAGAAACTAGACTTTAAAATGCTAATTAACCCAATAAAAAAATGGGGCACTGAACTGAACAGAGAATTCTCAGCAGAAGAAATTCAAATGGCCAAAAGACACTTAAGGTCATGCTCAACCTCCTTAGCGATAAGGGAAATGCAAATTAAAACAACTTTGAGATACCATCTTACACCTGTCAGAATGGCTAAAATCAAAAACACCAATGATAGCCTTTCCTGGAGAGGTTGTGGAGAAAGGGGCACACTCATTCATCGCGGGTGGGAATGCAAACTTGTGCAACCACTTTGGAAATCAGTGTGGCGATTTCTCAGGAAATTTGGGATCAACCTACCCCAAGATCCAGTAATACCACTATTGGGAATATACCCAAGAGATGCCCCATCAAATGACAAAAGTATCTGTTCAACTATGTTCATAGCAGCATTGTTTGTAATAGCCAAAACCTGGAAACAACCTAGATGCCCTTCAATGGAGGAATGAAGAAAGTGTGGAATATATACATATTAGAGTACTACTCAGCGGTAAAAAACAATGACTTCTCGAATTTTGCGTGCAAATGGATGGAAATAGAAAACACTATCCTGAGTGAGGTATCCCAGACCCAAAAAGAGGAACATGGGATGTACTCACTCATAATCGGTTTCTAGCCATAAATAAAGGACATTGAGCATATAATTTGTGATCCTAGAGAAGCTAAATAAGAAAGTGAACCCAAAGAAAATCGTATAGTCATCCGCCTGGAGAGGGGAAGTAGACAAGATTGCAGGGCAAAAACTGGGAACTTGCGGGTGAGGTGGCATGGGGCAAAGGGGAAATGGGATGAGAAACATGAGAAGGGGAGGATGGGAGGAGCTCGGGGGATTGGGATGGTTGGGGTATAGGAAGGGTGGATACGGGAGCAGCGAAGTATATATCCTAACTAAGGGAGCCATCTTACGGTTGACAAGAGACTTTACTCTAGAGGGGTTCGCAGGTGTCCAGGGAGATGTCCCCAGCTGTTACCTTGGGCAACTGAGGAGAGGGAACCTGAAATGACCCTATCCTATACTGATGAATATCTTACATATCACCTTAGAACCTTCATCTGGCGATGGATCGAGGTAGAGACAGAGACTCAGTTTGGAGCAACGATCCGAGCTCTTAAGGTCCAAATGAGGAGCAGAAGGAGGGAGAACATGAGCAAGGAAATCAGGACCACGAGGGATGCACCCACCCACTGTGACAGTGGAACTGATTTATTGGGAGCCCACCACGGCCAGCTGGTCTGGGACTGAATAAGCATGGGTTGAAACTGGACTCTCTGAGCATGGCGAACAATGAAGGCTGATGAGAAGCCAAGGACAATGGCACTAGGTTTCGATCCTAATACATGAACTGGCTTTGTGGGAGCTTAGCCTGTTTAGACGCTCACCTTCCTGGACGTAGATAGAAGACCTTCGTCTTCCCACAGGGCAGAGAATTTGGACTGCTCTTCAGTATTGAGAGGGAGGGGGAATGGTGTGGGGGGAGGAGAAGAGGAATGGGGATAGGGGGAGGGGAGTGGGGGGAGGGGGCAATCTTTGGGAGGAGGGGAGGGAAATGGTAAACAGGGAGCAGGTGGAAATTTTAATTAAAAAAAGAAAAAAAAATTATATACATATATATGCACGTGTGTGTGCTACATACATGTGATGCATGTGTCTGTTGTATGGTTTGTTTTTTTTTTGGTTTTTCGAGTTTTAAACTGAATTGAACTTGCTGTTTTAGTTAACTGTCTTGCCTGCACAGCCCAGACATGCTGTTATCTCTGCCCACACTGGAATGCTAGAGTTACAGATGTCTGTTGTGACACCAAGGTTTTATGTGGACACTGGCAACCTGAATTTAGATCCCTATGCTTAAGTATGAAACATTTCACTCACTGAGCCATCTGCCTAGCCCAAACTTTAGGCTGATTTAGGTTATATTGTTTGTCTCCTGGTACTCTCTCCTTGAGTCCCTCCCCACACATGATCCCATTCCCACTAAGGACAGAGGACTGAAATAGGTGAAAATTTAGGGGGAAATCTGGCAACTTCGTGCAGTGGAAACTTCCCAGAACCTGTAAGGCTGATCCTAGCAAAGACTCCTAATAACAGAGGATATGGAGCCTGAACACTCTTTTTAACCATGCCTGGTTCTCAGTGGTAAGACTGGAATACCAACCTAGCTATAAATTTGATGACTGACAACAGACCCTACTTTCAAGATGAGCTGGGACAAAGGTGGTCCAGAGTTGTGGGAGTGCCCCCCAAAAGACTGGTCTAACCTGAGGCCCCCATCACAAGAGGGAGGCCATGCCCAACACTGCCTAGGTAGAACCAAACATATCGTCAAAAAAGTCATGAGATGATTCCTAATATTTTTGCTATTCTCATAGTGTCTGTGCCTAGTTCTATGGCCATCAGAGAGGTTTCCTCTAGTTACTGATGGAAGCAGATGTTAAGACTCACAGCCAACAATAGGTAAAGCTCAGGAAACTTCACAGAAGATGCTGAGAAAGGGTTGTAGGAGTCAGAGGACTCCAAAACATCAAGAGAACTCAGCCCACAGAATCAACCAAGCAGGGCTCATAGGGGTTCACAGAGGTTGAAGCAGCATCCACAAAACCTACTTGAGTCTTCACCAGACCCTCTTCAGACATGTTGCGGTTCTTTAGTTTGGAGATTTTGTTAGACTTCTAACAAAAGGAGTAGAGATATCTCTCAATCTTTTGCCTGCTCATTAGACCCTTTTTCCTTCTACTGGTTAGCCACATCCTGCCTTGATACAAAGGTATTTGCCTAACTTTATTGCATCTATTATGCTGAGTACTGTTGCTATCACTGGGAGGCCTGCTCTTTTCTGAAGGGAAATGAAGGAGCAGTAGATCTCATGGAAACAGGAGGTGGAGGTATTGGGAAGAGATGAAGGAGAAGAAGGAGAGAGATATGCATTTGGGATGTATTATATGAGAGCAAAATCAATAAATAAAAGTTTGTGAATTGTAAAAAAATAAAAAAAGAAAAATCAGATAAAGAACTGCATGTTTTATAATTGCTGATAGTTTATAGCCTTCATTTTATAAATATTGGGGCTTTAACTGGTAACAGTGTTGATACCTCACACACTGTACCAGTTCTTACCACATGGTTACAAAAACCCTCCCAGGTAGTTTCATCAAACATTCTAGAGAGCTTCTGTATACTGAGCTTTTGCAAGAACTGTATATTTTTTTAAAATTTGATCTCTGACAGTTTACAGTAAAATTTTAAAGGGTACAAATAGACATTTCATCTTTAATAGTTTTCTCCTTTAAAACCATGAAAAATCCCTTAAGGAACAGACAAGCAACATTTATAAACTTTTGTTCATGAATGTTACACATTTAAAACATTCTCTAACCCTTGTCTGTAGCTAAAAGTGCTGCCTTTACTGTACAAGCATAGTTTACATATGGACATAGATGAGAGTATAGAACTTCTATCCAAAAAGAAAAATTTCTATAATAAATTCCTATAATTTATCAATAATATACAGTCCATTAGAAATGTACACAGATAGGACTGGTGACATGAGTCAACAGTTAATGAGCACTTGCTGCTCTTTTTGGAATTATTTGTTCTGAGAATTTCATATATGATTACTATATTTATGTCATTTCCTTTAGAAGAAACATAGGTACCTGTGATCACCGACAAGAACAAGGGAAGCCAAGGATGTTAAATACACATGGTTTCCTCTTTAAAGAAGGATTTCTGTTTGAGGGTTTGGGAGCCGAGGTGATTAATACCTTTTGACCTCTTATCAATCTGAAAAACCAAGTCACACCAAACAGTTCCCCATACTCTTTCCTTGAGCCTGTTTATTATAGCCAATCTATAGTGTTATCCTCCCCAAAACCCTTCTCATAAACTTTTGTTATTACGAATCTGATTCCTTAATGTATAGAACCTATCTTTACAGATGTCACTTGTAGTATACAAGAGTTTTAATATAATCATGTTTTATGTTTTTTTGTGCACCTGGAATTGAGCTAGTTATCATCTGGATACTTTTTCCAAATTCAGCTGTGCTTAAATATACCAAAATAAACTACCCAGGTGCAACTCTCAGATGTTTGGACCAACACTGACTACTGAGTCGTGTTGAACCAAACTGCCTATTTCTCATATGGAAATCAACACTTTGCTGAACTTGGCAGAAGTAGAGACCCCCGAGCAACTGAAACCCAAGTTGAGGGACTGAACACCCAGAAAAAGTAAAAAAAAAAAATTCTTCACACAGAAACAGGTGTTAGGAGTTTGGTTTTCTTACCAAGGAGTTGCAACCACAAATATACATGATTTCTTTTCAGTCTTTTGAGACAAAGCATTTAATACAATCATTGAAATGTTTGTTAATATACAGAGGAGCAAAAATAATCAGAACAACAGTTCTGTAACTCTGTACAAGTAATTATAAATTCAATATACTTGGTTACCTGAACAAGGAACCACAGATTTTGATAATTGGAAGTTCAAGAGAGCTAATGTGAACTGAGCCCATGAAAGGGGAGATAAAAACTCTGTCAGTTATTTTTGTGAATGTACAGTAATGTATATTTGGATCCTCTCAGGAGATTGACCTAAGGATATGTTTGTCTATAAATTCCATGCCATATCATTATGCTATTACTTTTAGTACTTGGTTTTAAAATTCTTCTTGTACATTTACCAGACTGTAGAAACCACTTAGTCATTAAAATAGTCTATTCCATGGTAGTTATGGGAAATTTATTCTCTTTTGATATTAGAAAATTTCTTCATGATATGTCCAATAGTGATTCTGGAAAAAAAATATATGTTGTAAGCTGTTTCCCTCTCTTCCAAAGACTAAACGTCAAAATGGTATTATATTGTCTAAAGTATGTTTCTAGTCACTTCAAAAGTCTTATACATCCTTTTCTGGAAGGTGATATGAAGATTAAGTATCCCATGGATACATATTCAGTAATCTATGGAGAAACACTTATGTACTATCTGTTCATCTGAGGAATAGAGTACTGAGAAGGGTCTTAGCAGCTCAAAGGTGAGAGTGTGTTTTCTGTGGCGCTGAAGGGGCTGACTACTTCTGATCTCAGAATCTGTGGGTCCAATTCAGTCCCTTATTTCAGCTAATGCTATTCTCACAGCTACTTTTGCCCAAGATTGAATCTCGTGATGATTCCTATGACCTAAGCTGTCTCCAGTCCCCATGGAAACTGATTTTGTGCTAAGTTATGTTGTTAGATCTGGTAGTCTTACAACTCCAACTGAGATATCCTAGTCACAAAACAAGCCTGATTCTTCAGTTCTACCTGTGAGATGAATAGGAGAGGGATAATGATGCCCACCTTTTCAGGTGGTTGTTCTTAGGCTGCTTACTGTCTCACACAGCTAAGCTCCTTTGGTTGATTCTAACTCTCTCTGTTCTAGGACATGTACCTGGATGCAAAGCATGTTCCCGTATATTTAACATAGTTGTAATACTCACACAAATCATGTGTTGTTCAGTATCACTTGCAATAATCATTCCCGTGCATCTGCAAGGATGGACCAAAGGTAAATATTATTAATGGTGATAGCATATCTTTGGTTCTCTTATTTTCCTGGATAGGTGTCTCTTTGGGATTGCAGTGTGAAACTTTCACCATTACCAGGAGGTTCTGTGGTTGGCTATAATCGCAAAGGATCACACTATCACAGAGTGTTGGGGAAGGCAACAACTAAAGCTCCACCTTTCTCTGCCTCCTAAGGGCTGAAATAAAAGCAGGAAATCAATTTTCCTATGATTTTATCACTAAAGACAAACAAACTGCATTTCTATTCACAATCAACTACCCAGAAAATAAAGAAACTAGACCAAACTACTCTGAACGTCTTCATTCAAGTAACTGCTTATTATAACCTGTAAAGATTCTGTAGGAGAAAGTGTGGAGAGCAGAGACATAATATAGATCACCTCAGGAATTTCATGAGCCATCAGAGTTTAATTTCTCCTGATTATAAGTGGTCTTTCAGCCTTAATGGCTACTGTAGTCAGCTATTATGGATGGATTAATGAACTGAGCTGGATCACATGATGGTACATAGATACCTTTATAAGCAACTTCTCAAGGTATCACTTTGTATATCACTAACAATGAATAAGAAATTCTTTGTTACTCACTTATATAAGTGTGTGCATGCGTGCATATGTATGTATGTGTGTATGTGTTATTACATTTTATAGTGTCTATAGCTCATAAAATGTTTTTCTGGCATTCTGAAGGTCATCATGACTTTACACGTTGTTGATCATTTTCTTTGCTGTCCACAGACATTTCTGCTTCCTGCAATTTTACATAATCATTCTGCTGTCTACTGTGACTTTGAGGTCATATTTATGAAACCTTTGCTCCTGGTTTTTCTTTTAGAAATCTTATAAACTCAGGTCTTAGCTGTACAATTTAATCTGCTGGGTTGATTTTTGTATAGATTCCAAAACAAGGTATTAATTTCATCTGTGTGGACATCCAGTCTTCCATTCACTGAGGAGACTGTCCTGTTCCGTTGAGTGTTCTCAGTGTCCTGACAACTTCAGTTGAAAATACACACTACATTCATTTAATTCATCTCTATTTTGTCCCTCTAGGGTCTGTTTGAATGCCAGCTCCGTGCTATTTCCATTATTTCTGTCGCTTTGTATTTGGACGAGTAAGAAGCGTGATGCCTTAAAACTAGCTATTTGTTTACAGAATTCCTTTGGCTTTTTTGGGGGGTGGGGGAGCTCATAGACTGATGAAATATTAGCATTGTTTTCCTTTCATTTTGGGACTGGGTTTCACTACTGGGTAAGATTGGGATCATAAGACTATCCTATTACACGAATGTATTTGCATGTTTGCTTGACTTCAGACATGAGAATGCACTAGGACTTCTGTCCACCAAAATACAAATCCTTAATATTTATTCATTCTAAACAGTGCACCGTAGTGTAGAAATACAGGTTCTATGGGTTGTAAAAGAGTTAATGTGAATTTCTTCTTTGAAGCAAAGCTTCTGAACAGAATCCTTTCAACTATGACTGCTGCATAATCGAAATTCAGGACTACAGTGAATGCAGAACACTTCTGTTGTGAAGACTGACAGTGTTTGTATTGGGCTGACTTTGCTTTCTGATTTCTCTTTCCACTATGACTGGAATACCTTCTATTGGGGAGCCAGAGTGTTCTGTACCTCTCTCTTTGTTGCTGTTTCCGTTCTTTGTATCTTAAAGGGTCTATGACTTTCACTTGCTTAGTTCACATTTTCTCTTTAGCTACTCTAGTACAAATATATATTTCTTGTTTTATTTCTTAATTTACTAAAAACTGGTTTTCTCCATTCTGTCTTCTTGGACTCTGACTTAACATCAATATCATCATCATCATCATCATCATCATCATCATTATTATTATTATTATTATTATTATTTATTGTGTGATTTTCAAAACAGGATCTCTCTGTGTAGCCCTTCTGTCTGTCCTGAAACTTGCTCTACAGCACAGGCTAACCTCAGAGATACACCTATGACAGTAAAAAGCTAGAATTAAAGGAATGTACCTCAACCACACCAGACTTGGCAAAAACGGGTCAGGTGTCTTTCCATCTTACACCACTCTGTGTCTTCTTTATTCTGACATCAGCTAGTGAAAGTCTCTGCTTTTAAGAGGTTATATTATTAGATTGTGCCCACCAAAATAGTTTTCTTATTTTAGGGTTTATAGCTTTAATGACATCAGAAGACTCATTCTCCATATAATGTAACATATTACAAATTTCCAAGGGAGTAGGTTTGGGTATTTTGGAGGTCAATTCTGTTGATTACAGTATGACCTTCAAATACTTATATCTCTCTTAAACACAAATCCCGTTCAACTCATTCTACAGTTCCCCCACATTTTTATCTTATTGCAGAATCAAATCAAAGTTGGCAATTGCAAATAATAGAAAATGAATATAAAATACATATTATATATAGTTGTAAGACTTGGTTGAATCAATCCTTTGTAAATAGCAGATTAAATTGTTTTATTTTGCAATTTCTTTCTTTTTCTTTGTTTTTTACTTCTTTCTTTATTTCTGTCCTTTCTTTTTTGATACAGAATTTCTTATGTAACAGAGGCTGGACCCAATCCCCTCTTCCTCATTCTTCTGAATGATGATTACAGGCATTTATCACCATATTCATACCTGAGGAATCCTAAGAGGTGGTGAAATGATATTAAGTGACTATCATTTATCTTCTCTTTATCTAGTACATAACATTATATTTGTCTAATTCTTGAATTTCTTAGTTTCTATTTCAGATCCCCTATATCCCTTATACAAAATCTGGATCAAGGATTTAGAAATGGTGATAGCTTTTCTGATAACAATTTGGCTTATTACAAGCATTGCAATATTATGGACATACATAAAAAGTAAGTAAACAAGAGTCATTCTATTAAGAGAAACACAGACCTTTTCATCTCTTAAAGTTCTTGCTTTATAATTTATTAGCCAAGGTTCACTCAGTTTCTTGAGAGAAGACAAGTTAATTCCCAGACTCTGTTTTTTATGTTATATATTTGCATTTTAAAGACAATTTGTCATTTTCTCCTGCTTGAGTGTCTACTTCAAGTGTGCAATCAAAAAAGTAAAACGTTTGGAGTGGAAAGATGGTTCAGCTGTTAAAAGTACTGGCTGTTATTCCAGGGACCCTGGGTTTTATTCCCAGCATGCAAATGGCAGCTGACAACTGTCTGTCATGCTGGTTCCAGGAGATCTGATGCCCCCTTCTAACCTCTGTAGGTACCATGTAGTACACAGACATATATGAAGCCAAACACTTACACATAGAATAATGAAGCAAATTTGAAGACATTTTAAAGTAGTAGACTTTTTCTCCCTTACTAATAGCATATAGACTCTTATCTATATTACTCAGATTTTATTACACCATGTCTCAATGAATGAATCAATTTGTCTGTTGAAATCTGTGGACCCTTCAAAAAATACAAAGGTTACCTTTTCTAAGAGATTTTGATGGCATTATTTTCTAAATAGATAATTTTGTGCCACTCATATATATTGCATGTAATGAAAATTACAAATATTTAATTCTCCTATGAAATTCTTTAACTCTTTCACTATATATGTGAAGGAAGTTCTTTCTTTTCTAATTTTACTCAGTCAGACAATTAAGGTAGTAGGTATTAAGCTAGAGATGCCACCGGTTTTATCATCAAAATGTTGTTTCTGATGTATTAAGTCAGTCTTGAGGTATTTGATATTCCCCAATGATTTTTGTATTCAGATGACAACCCATAATGTCATATTTAATTCTATTGCTTTCCTTACTAGAACATTTTAAGTGAGTGCTGAATATCAATAAATCTCACAAAAACAAAATAATGTATAAAATTCTGAAAAGAAAGGTATATTCAGCTCCCAATTTTACCAATTCCAAATACTTTCTCATAAAAGCCAAATAGTCAAAGATTTGGAAATACACTAATACAAGAGTCTTCAAATTTGTTTTATGACTCTATGTATATGTATTTGGTTGCATATATGTGAATTTATGAAATCATTTGAGAAATATTTCCTTCAAAGGTAAATAAGGAAAGAAAATATGAACATATAAGATATATGAAAAAGTAAATTATTGAAACTGATGTAAAATTATATTGCAATTATAAATTATAAATATATTATATATTAGAAATATATAAATAATTACTAATTATAAGTTAAAATTATATTTTAGTTATACCTTAATGAGTATTTAACTGACAGAATTTAAATCATAGTTTGGCCTCTAAATCTACATGTTATACCTCTCCAGATTCAACCAATTTTAAATCAAAAATGTTTATACAGTATTGTATTTGTCTGGAATGCAAACCAGTCACACAACCTTTCACCCACAATCTTTCCTGACTACAAGATGTGCTGGGGCAGTGGTTGCACAAAACTTACAGTAGTGGTCAACCAATGACTAGTCTAACTAGAGTCCCATACCATGAGATGGAGCATATACCAGACACTGCCTGAGTGGCCAGGAACTGGAGTCTGAATAGCCCAGAGTTCCAGGGATAGAACCAAACAAAATTGTATGGGGAGGAAAGTCAACAAAATGATTCCAAATATTATTCTGTTTTTCTCATAGATCTTTGCAAAACCCTTGAAGTCCTCTACAATACAGACATGTGAGCGAAAATTCTAGAGGAAAATTAGTTAAAACACAGAACCCTGATGAAGAAGGGGAGGAAGAATTGTAGGAGCCAGATGGATCCTGAATACTCTAAGAACACGGCATACAGAATCAACCAAGCATGACTCAAAAGAGCTAAAAAAAACCCTAAAAGGAGAAGAAGATGTAGTCAGGATGTATTATATGATAGACGAATAAATAAAATGAAAGAAATCATAGAACACCAATTTAAAATTTTCATTACATTATGTATTAAAAGAAACTTTGAGAGTATTTAACTTACGAAATATATAGTATAAAGATTGCTGGATATAAGAAAATTATTTACTATTTTATATAAAGGACTAGAACACTGAGCATGCTTTGTATGCACAGGGGCTGTTTTGAATGACTGAGTTCTAAGCCAAGGGACAACAATCTTGGGGAGTTTAGCTCTATCACCTTGAAAAAGAATTTTCCTATCCAGGCATGTCTAATGACTGTGCCTCTTTACAGAGGGATAAAGAGGGTAATAAGAGCCTTACTTGAGTGTCCAGAGGCTCCCTATCATGTGTTGTATAAAACTCTTCCTTAATTGAGTGAGGCTAGAATATACAGGTTAAGAGAAAAGAGAGACTCCATCTATGAGACTAAGGGGAAATCTTCATCTCTGCTTGCTAAAAGTTTTCCAAGGACAGTCTGTTGCAGGTAGAGGGGGGAGCAGCTACATCCCTGTAAATAGTTCCTCATCTTTCCTCTATAAACTCATTGATTCCTCAGCATGAACTTTGGAGGGATCATGCCTTCGGATCTTATGAGTGAATAGATGTTGCTTATGTCTTCTCCTTTGAATGAATTGTAGCAACCAAATCCTGGAACCAATATTCTGTGAATATCAATATGTAACTCTATATTTATGAGCTACTCAAACAATATCAATAGCTGTCACTATCACAAAGACAGAGATTTTATATTTAATGGAGATAACATAACTAAACTACTTATTAACAATACTCCAACTTTTATGGCTTCTGGTAAGAGAACTTGTAGATAATGTTTTAATCTATATTCTAATCTCCAGTTGCAGTAACAGAATAAAAGAACATGATAAAGAAAATGACTGAGATGCAATAAAATGTTGATTCATTCTCCATTTTTGTCAATGAGTTTTGGCCTAAGAAGATAGAATGGAAGGTGAAGAGTCTACAGCTTAAGATAATACAGAAGCATACCCACTGCTACAGTTTAGATTTTAAGGGTCCTTCAAAGGTGCAAGTGGTACAAACATGGTCCCACTATGACTATGATAATATTGAAGGACAGTGAAACTTTTCAGAAGGAAAGACTAGTTAGTGTGTGACCATTGTGGGCATGTCCTCAGGGGAGGAGGAAGCATGGCTCCATCTGACTACTTTATTTTGTATTCTAACCATTGTATGAGTGGTTTTGCTTTACCCTTTACTCTTTCCAGACGAAAGGCCTAGAAACAATGGGTCTACCTGTGTATTTGCCAAAAAAATTGATTGAGGTGGGAAAAAGGAGGAGACCTACCCTCAAAGTGGATCTTAAATTGGAAGTCTGAAGAATAAGCATTGCCACTTACCTTCCTTTGTTTCTTTCTTATCAAATATGTCTATCACTGCTGCTGCCATTTTCTGATGACATACTCAAGTATCTTTGGTCTTCTAATGTTAACTGAGCATCAGTAAGTTTGCATGGAACATCCCAAACTCCTGTAGATAATTTTTTTGGGGGGGCTTCCAGTTTACAAATAATGACATGGAGATTTATTATTAATTATGAAAGCTTTGCCTTAGCTTAGGTTGTTCCTAACTAGATCTTATAATATGAATGAACCCATTTCTATTAATCTATGTTCTACAAAACACCACTCATCCTGCCTCTTCCATGACTCTTGGCAACTTTCTCAATTGCCCTAGATTCCTTCTTATCCTTTGCCCTCTAACCAGAAGGCCTGCCTATACCTCCTGCCTAGCTATTGACTGTTCAGCATTTTATTAGACCAAGAAGAGCAATACAGTTTCATAAAGTGTTCAAGTGTTCAACAAAAAACTCCCACACTGGATTCATACTGCAAACATAAAGAATCCATTTTTTTTAGGAATGTGGGTGTTGTTTTCTAAGCTACTTCCTTCTGATTGGGGGAAATGATAATTTAATGGGACCCAAAGAAAATTTAGGATTATAGTCAAGTCCTAACTGAAGCAGTCTGTGACAATGGATCATCTCAACCAGCAGACTTCAAGCTGGATGCAGAACTCAGAGGAAAGTGCAACAAAGGTGCTCTGAAACATGGGATCGTCTGGCTCATCTGTCATAACTGGATATTTTTTTATGGGGTCTTCCTTGATCAAACCTTATTTTCCTTAACCTAGAATAAATTAACAGCCTCTCATTTCCTTATCTCAGTGTGGCATTTTCATCTTGCTTTCTCTGTGTCTAGGTGGTAGCTGCAGACTGAGCCTTTACTCTTCCCAGAATTCTCTTAGTCTTGTTGCCCTACCTATACTTCCTGCTACTGGAAAATCAGTGTTTTATTAAACCAATATAAGTGACAAATATTTACATTATACAAAAGAATTTTCCCACAGCAAGAAGTGTGTAAGGTTGAGAGACAAGAAAATAGTTTTAAATGATAATGTAAGTTAGGTTAGAATGTGGATTAGGTATTACATTTTGAAATCACCAAAATAGAACAGATAACTGAAGTATTTTCTCTAAATTTGTCAAATGCATGTGGACTAGACATTGTTAATGTAATTCTTACTTGGAAATATTTGTATACAGTTATTGTACTTAATGTTTTACTATTTAGTTAAAAATCTTCCTTTTTTAATCAAAAGGGGATATGTGTGACCCTTTGATTATGTTCTGAAATGTAAAGCTTGTTTGGAGTCAGAGAGCAGAGCTAGCCACTAGCTTTCCAAAATTAGCCACAGGGGTTTTAGAAGACTGTGGATATATAGGACAGAAGTAGTAAGGCATGGCAGAGTGGGATCTTGGCCCTTTAGGAGGTAGGAAGAGAACAGGTAGACAACAAATTGTGGCTTCTCTAAATCCATCAGATTCTTACTCCAATATCTGACTCCTGAATTTTTACTGATAGAGAATCTTTAGATTAATGCTTCAAACTACAAATTCACTTTCCAAATCAGCTTAATTATATTTCATTGTATAAATGTACATTTTATTATCATTTTTTTTCAGTTACGGGACACCTCCTAGTATATATCTATTTCCTGGCTATCACTGATAGAACAGCAATGAACATGAATAAGCAAGTATCTCTTTAGTAGGATATCACGTCCTTTGGATATATGCCTAAAAGTCCAACAGCTGGATCTTGTAGTAAATCTATGTCTAGTTTTTTGAACAACCTACACACTGATTTCCATAATTGTTGTGCCAGATTCCAATCCCACCAGCATTGAATAAGTATTTCCCTTTCACAACATCCACCACTAATGTTTATTACCATTTGTTTTGTAGATCTTCATTATTGATAATCTACAGCAATTAATCTAACATGAGTGCCTGTGAAAATTTCCATATCCTCATTGTCGTGTTACATAAGCCTTATTTAGGCTATCATTGTTATTTTGTGGGTGCATCTTCCCTATCATGTATAGGAAACACTCTTTCACAATGGGCAACCTGGTCCTTTTACTCTTATTATCTATATTAACTATCACAGTCACTTATTAAATATTCTTTGATTTCTTTAACCATTTTTGTCCTTTTTGCCTCTGCTTTTATCCTATTGTTATAGCTAACACTTCATCTTCTATGGTAAACAGGAGTTGTGACATTGGGCATCCTTGTCTCCTTTCTGATTTTAGTGGAAGGGTATCAAGCTTTACTCCTTTAGTGTGATTTTGGCTGTGGATTTGTTGTATACTATTTTTATTCTGTTGAGCTATGTCCCTTCATGCCTATGTTCTCCAGGACTTTTATCATGAAGGGATGTTTCATTATGTTCAAGGGCTTTTCTGCATCTAATGAGATGAGCATTTGGTTTCTATCCATTTACTCTGTTTATATCTTGGGTTATATTTATTGATTTATAGATATTGAACCCTCCCGCATTTCTGGAAGAAAGCAGATCTGTTTATGATGGTTAGTCTTTTTATGTGTTCTTGACTTCAGATTACAGATATGTCGCTGAGAATTTTTCATTTATGTTTCATGATGGAGATTGATCTATAATTCTCATTTTTGTGGTATGTTCATCTCATTTAGGCATTAAAATGATACTTGCTTCATATAAAGAATTTGATGTTCTTTTTCATACTTTACATTGGAGATATATTTGGTGTTATTTCAATGAAAGTCTGTTAGAGCCGGGCGGTGGTGGCGCACGCCTTTAATCCCAGCACTCGGGAGGCAGAGGTAGGCAGATCTCTGTGAGTTCGAGGCCAGCCTGGTCTACAAAGGGAGTTCCAGGATAGGCTCCAAAGCTGCAGAGAAACCCTGCCTCGAAAAACCAAAAAGAAAAAAGAAAAATAAAGAAAGTCTGTTAGAATTCTATGCTAAGTCCTTCTGGCCCTGATCTTGGGTTACTGTTTCTGTCTTGTTGGTGGTTATGAATCATTTTAAATTATTTACTTCCCTTTGATTTAACATTAAAAGGTCGCATGCATCTAGAAAATAAACCATTTCTTTTCTGTTTTTCCAAGAGAGATATTTTATGTCAGCAATATGTCTCATAGATTTATGTATCTGTTTAAATTATTCACATCATCTTTATTATTCATCTTTGTATATTATTGCATTTAGAAATTCAAGTAATCCTTTATGGTTTTTATTTTAGTGGAATAAAAATCCATGTAAACCTCAATACTTATTAGAGGAGCTCCTATTTGCAGTAGATGATGATAAATACAGATACCCCAAATCATGCAATGCAAAGCTAAAAGAAAACTGATGAAGTGCTCAGATCTACATGGAATATTTTTACCACCTGGGATTTCTAGTTAAATTTTTAAATTTTTAATTACTACTTCTATCCCTTTGGATGTTATAGATTTATTTGGGTTATTTATTCTCTCTCTCTTTAACTCTTTTTGGTAATATATATGGACCATTGTCTTTATAGGCCACATTTCCTAGAAGGGGACCTACTGCTATTATCCTGATAAATGCCACAATGCTAAACTAACTCTTGATGACCTATGTCTACAGCCATAAATTAATGTTTATATAAACTCTCGGGAGAGAAGCTTCTATTTGCAGTACATGGTGATTAACACATAGAACCTCAACTGACCAAGGTGTAGAGAATAAGAGAATGACTCTACATAGATACACCTCCACTTAAATATATATCATATGTTTCCTAAAGTTTTATAACTTCCTTTATTTCTCCCTGAAGCTCACCTCTCATCATTCCTCACAATCATTTCTCCCAGTAGTTACTGCCAATTACAGGAGTGTTTTGAATTGACTACTCTCGTGTCTTCAAGATAGAGTTGCTCTGTCAACCCGGAAAACTACTGTGCTCCTTTGCTTAACTGGACCAACTGATCGTTTTGCTTCAAGGTTATTTCTTGAAACTATGGGAAGTTCCCATTCTTTCGTGGAATGTTTCATCTGGACTTAAAGTAACTTGCTTGTGCTTCTGCAATTCCCTCTCCTTACTATGCTGTGTATAGGTTCACCATTAAAAATATATTCATCATGGTTTTTTATTCAGCACTCAGTATATGACAGGGGCAGATCAGGTTTTGTTTTGCTTCTTCCCTAGGCGAGACTAGTCTTGCTAGGACTTGAGTAATACCAATCACAGTCACTGAGCGAAACAAAGATTTCATTCGTGGGTTGATGTACCAGCCTCTCAGGAAGTTCACTGGGAAAGACAATTATCAGGCTTGAGGAATCATGGGGCCAGACTTTCAGTGTAGGAGAGGAAAAGTTGGATGTTAGTTTACCTGATCTCCGTCTAACTCTGGCATGCTTGGTGACTTCAGTAAAACTGCTGGAGCATTACCAAAATCTCAGGTGACTCAACTCATGCGTTCATAGGGACAGCAGAAAGCTGATTTGGGTTGTCATGCTCCGGTAAGTAAGGTGATTTAATAATATTTTAGGCTTTGGTTCTATCCTTACAGATAATTTTTCTTCCTTTTCTTCTTCCTTGTGCCTCCTGGGAGGAATATTCTTCCCTTATAAACAAGTTCCAAAGACTTAGTAAGGAGTATATTTAAGGATTAGTAAATCTTTGTTGTTAAGAAGGATGACAACAATGAGGACCCTAAGAGAAACTTACATAGATCTAATCTGCATGGGAAGTAGAAAAAGACAAGATCTCCTGAGTAAATTGGGAGTATGGAGACTTTAGGAGATGATTGTAGGGGAAGGTAGAGGCAGGGAGGGGAGCAGAGAAAAATGTAGAGCTCAATAAAAAATCAATAAAAATAAATAAATAAAATATCCTACTGGAAAAAGAAGATGAGCAGTTAGTGCCTTCTAGGGAAGAAAACTTCCAAGTTTTCTTTATGGATCAGCTGAATAAAATTCTTTAACATTCAATCTTAGTGGCTCCTGAGATCAGGTTCTGAAATGTTGCTTGATCGGCGCTGAAGAAAATATATTCCTAAGACTATGATTTCTCAGCAACATAAAGTGAGACTTGTGCCCATCCCATATTCTTCTCAACCAGAATAACTATTTGATTTATAATAAATGAAGTCAGAAAAGCATATAGTATGAGATGTCCCTGTTAAATTTTTACATTATGTTTAAAAACTCAGTTTCTAAAACAGACTAGCACAAAAAATACTTCATATTTCCAGTCATACATGGAAATTTTAAAAGTTAATTTCCTAGAAATAGTTACATAAATAAGACTGAAGCAGTGGAATTAATGGGCATGTTAACGTAAAGGAGGGAATTTTCTACAGGTCCCACACCTATTTAAGGAACTACAGGCAACTGATGACTCTTAGGAAGTGGAGAGTTAGGCTTCCCTAGGAATGAGACCCGTTATTGGTTTTCCAATGTAGAGTGACAGTCAGTCTTGAAATCACACACACTCAAACCTTAAAAAAATGACTCGGTATGCTTTGTGTGTGTGCATACATATATATACATTCACATATGTATATTCGTATGTACATATGTGTGTATGCATGTGTAACAGTAGAAATAGAGGCTGTTGGCTGATAGTGATGATGCGAGAGAAGCTGGAGGGAGGGGCAAGGGATAGCACTATAATTCTATTTCAAATATAAAATATTTTTTGAAAGTTGATCTCATAGCAGAGAGTAGAATCATTGTCACTAAACTCTGGAAAGGGGAAGGGGATGGAGAAGTGAGAGACACATGATCTTTTTAAAATGCATGAAAATATGATTAGCTAGGTAAAATACTTCTAGTGGGGCAGCCGTGATTATCTGCAGAGGACTAGGGCCACCATTTGACACTGTGGAAAGGAAGAAACAGGGAGAAACTCACAAGACTTCATCCCACTCTGAGGCTTCATAGGAAGCTAATAATTGCTGGGGAGGGGACGGTACAATTTTTCAGTGGTGTAGCCACTGGTGAGCCATGTTCCTGTAAACAAACCTTTACCATGGTCCTGTAACATATCCTAATTCAACTCAAATTATAATAAAAAATTAAAATATGTGATATTATAAGGGAAAATAGTCGGAAAGAGAAAAGTTACTGGGACTGGGAAGTCCCATGAGAGTGCAATGGCAGTGAATACAAAGTATATGTATGTGTGTGTGTGTATATATATATATATATATATATATATGTATATATATATATATATATATATGTATATATATATATCCAAGTGTCACAATGACGCCATTACGTGTAATTAATATGTACTAATAAAATAAAAGAAAGACAGCTGGAGAGATGGATCAGTAACTAGGAGTATGTTTTGCTCTTGCAGAGGATCCAGTTTTAGTTCACAAACAGATTCTGGAGATCAAATAACCTCTTATGACCTCTGTGGGCCCCAGGAATGCAAGTGGGTCATATATATATATATATATATATGCAGGTAAAACCCACACACGCACACACTCAAAATAAATTTAGAAAAAGATTGTAAAACACATTCGATATATATATATATATTATATATATATATATTCTATTTTGTTCATTCAAAATCCAAGAAGGATATATCATAAACATTTTGATTTTTTTAAAAATAAGATGCTTAGTATTTTGGCCTTGATCTAGCAGCCAAATGTGATATAGATGTTTATGTTTATCATACACACATCAAGCAAGATAGTAGGATTATAGAGAAACTGGAAATTGAATGGAAAGTTATCCTTTCATCTACTGTATTTCATCACAGGTGTAATGGGAGCTACAGAAGTACTTGCTGTTGCACACTGTGTTGCCTTCTACCTCCTACAGACAGTGGCGCTGAGTTCAGGTATGACTCTCTCACTTGCCCTTATGAGCATCGGCAATGTCAAGCATGCCAAGAAAAAAAAATCAAGGCATGGTACAAAGAACAGGACATTTAAATCATTATCCTTAAATATAGAATGTAGCAATGAAGTGAAGACAGTACAAGAGTATCCAGCTTAGAGGAACAAGTAATTATGTCTAATCAGCAAATATTCTTTACTGGGGTTTGTTTCAGCTTCCAGGAATACAGTACAATGATAGAGATAGAGTACTTGTCTTGTGGACTCAATATTCATACTGAAAGCACAAGACTTATTGATAAAACAGATTCATATGAAAATCCATCCAATCTAAGAATAGAGTAGGGGGGGAAGATGAGGGAAGATAAAGCAGACTAAGGAAATGAGAATTTGACATTGTAGGGACCTCTGTGCAAAGCACAAATAAATATAGATTACTTGAAGACATTAAAAAAGAAGATAATTAGACAATGAATAATATAAAAGATGCAAAATACTGCAGCAAAGCTGATTGTCCAGCAATAAATTTACTGATGCACATTTATTTGGGTTCCACCTGAATTAGACTCATTCTTGGTACCAGAAGCATTGTTTGATGACAAAAGATATCCAGTTATGGCTTTGTCTCCCTCTTTATTAGGCGATTTCATTTGGATTACTTTCCAATATGCATGAAGCAACTTCAGTAATCTCCTACTGTACTGGGTTTCCATATGTCCCCTGAAATGGGCCTGTTTTGGCTAGCCCTCCCTGTATTACACCATTTTCTTTCCTCTTCACTCCCTGTCCCATTTGATCCTCCTATTGCATGTGTGCCCATCTGCAGATACATATTTTATTCTCCCTTATGAAGGAAATCCATCTTTTCTAACCCCTTACTTTATACCTAACCTCTGTAGTTATACAGATAGTAGTTTTCTTATTGCTTTCATTTTTAGTAACTGAGAATAAAGAAGTTATTAACATTTTGTAGAAATTGCATTATATTTGTACTTTACAACTCATTTGGACTATATGCAGAATCATGACTATGGCAAGAAAGTATGCTAAGCCTACATTAAGCACTGTTAGAGATGCCAAACTATCTTCCAGGGTGTCTGGATCATTCTGCATCGCTATCAACAAAAAATAAAGTCATATGTCTTAATCTTTTGTGATCATTTTATGTTGTCAATGTTTTAGATTTCAACTATTTTAATAATTGTTGATGGCCTTTCTTATTTTGTTTTACAATATTCTCATGGCACAATGTTGAGATAATTTTCATTTTTATTTGCTATAAAGGCTATTTTTGTTCTATTTTACTCTGCATCATGTGGAATAGTAGCTATCAAGCTGAGTATTGCGATGAGTGGCTCCATTTTACAGCGTAGCGTTTGTTACATTCTGAGTTCACATGATGAGTCAAAATTACTGTACACATTTGTGCAAGTAAACAATCATTACCTCATTTCCTACCCAGTATGAATCATGAGGAGCAAAATTAGAAATAGTTTAATTATACAAGTAAATACACATATTAAGTTATCAGAGTGGATGGGGAACACCAGGGCACATGGTCATATCAAGACTATATTATAAAATGCAGTCCTGTTATTGAACACACCAGACTAAGGGAGATGGTAGCTGCCTCATCTGTGTCATATAGCAGGTAGATTTGACACAAAGTGAAAACAGTACCACCCACATTCCTTAACAAACCTTATGCATGTATCACAAAACATACCAGCTGTAGATTGCCTACTGTCCCTGGAGCTTCAATTCAGCAAAATTTCCACTATGCGACATGGCCTACTCATAGTGTTATTTTCTGACCCAGTCTTCCACTTTGTCTTGATTCATCTCGAATTCAGCCTGTCTTGGAGTGGTTCAGCATCTCCTGTAATTCCTTGAAATCTCCTCTAACCATTTATACTAATAGTTTCTGCTTTAGTATCAATTAAGTCATGAGTAATTAAAACGCCTTCAGGATAAACAAATTGACCTTACTTCAAGGATGTATGGATGTTTGAGAAAGAGTAGAAGAGAGAAAAGGGATTAACAAAGTCAATGATTTCAACAAAAGTTGTAAATATTTTTACTAACTCATACTCCTATCTTTTAATTATTCTCATTCACAGAGAGATTCACAGTGACTGGATTGACTAGGCCAGTCTTGGCTCCATTGGGTGGAATCCTTGAACTCAGTTGTCAGTTGTCCCCACCACAAGATGCACAGCACATGGAGATTCGCTGGTTCAGGAACCGCTATACACAGCCTGTGCACCTGTACAGGGATGGTAAAGACCTGCATGGAGAAACCATCCCCAAGTATGTGGAGCGGACTGAACTGCTGAAAGATGACATTGGAAAGGGGAAAGTGACCCTCAGGATCTTTAACGTGACTGTTGATGATGATGGACCATACCGCTGTGTCTTCAAAAATGGTGAATTCTATGAAGAGCACATCACAGAGGTCAAGGTCACAGGTGGGCATGAATTTCTCTCAGACTTCTCTGTACATATGAATCAAAGCCTACATATGGTTGAGTGGTTCAGAAATTATAAATGCTTGATTCTTATTGCATAGATTGATTGGCATGATGAATTCTCTGCAACTAGTTTTTTAACTGGATGATATGGAAGATCAAAAAATGAAAATTACTAGAGTACAGAGATTGATTCTATCAGTAAGTACTTTCTTATTATGCCTACATACATTGCTATATTTCTAACATATAATCAGATCTTTTTAGGTTGTTTTATTATCCTTTCAAATATCTCTAACAACACTTCAGTAATTTTCCAAATGAACTGAATTTTTAAATTATGCTTCTTACTATAAAGTTAGGTGAGTATGGGAGGAGTCGAGGGAAAAACATGATCAAAACTATTGCATGAAAATGTTCAATGAAAGAGAAAAATAATCTTTTTACTAATAATGCTTATTTTCATTTCTTTCCAGATTGGTTCACTAACTACTTAGCACCCGATTTATTTTTCTAAGTCTCTTTAGAAAGATTTTAACTACAATAATCCCTATCCTCAGATGCAATACTATATGTGATATATATATGTGTGTGTATATATATATATATTTATGTGTGTGTAACTATATAGCATTTATGCTACTTTTATTACTTTGAATTATTCTGGATGGAAAATAAAAGAAAGGAAAGGCCGGGGGGTTAATGTAAACTAAACAAATCCATAAGTGTATGCTCATATATGTAGGATCCAGGTGATGAATCTTCATGGATGTCATGAGACACCTCTGCTATCTAGAGCAGAGTCACACATGTAGTACATTTCTGTGTTTTATGTTCTACTGGGACAAAAAGTTACTGATTGTCATTTTTAGTAGTTTTATGGGCTAAACAGCAACTGTGGTAGCAAAGATGTGTAATGTTCTTGTATTTCAGGGACACTTTACTAGACAGAGCAATTTTGGTATGCTGCTTTAAATTTCCACACATTCTCTTTTGGCCTAAACATTACACAATCTTTCCCACTTCTCCATCACCCCTTAGTTTGTTTTAGTGGCAATGGGAGCTACATTGTGTCATGCAGTATTTGCTCCAAATAGCTTTATCCCCAAATGTTCACAAATTATAAATTAGCTACTATGAAAATACATAGAGAATCAGCTAGAATTTCAAAATTGTATTTATAATGAAATTCATTTTTATAATCTATTATGGTGACTCAAAATAACTAGTGACTATGAAAAATGAAAAAATTAAACTATAAATTCTATAAGGGTGAAAAATCTTGATTTCTGTTCATCATAATTCAAGGATGTAAGTTATTTCTTCGACTTAGTAAATAACCTAAAAAATATGCTTTAAGCTGGGCAGTGGTGGCACATGCCTCTAATCCCAGCACTCGGGAGGCAGAGGCAGGCAGATCTCTGGGAGTTCGAGGCCAGCCTGCTCTACAAGAGCTAGTTCCGGGACAGGCACCAAAGCTACAGAGAAACCCTGTCTCGAAAAACCAAATATATATATATATATGTTATAAATAAATTAATAAAAAACGAAACAGGCCTTTCCTGAGCTGACTTAGTTTGAACAGTGGCTGACTGCATATTATAGCATTTCTATCTGACTCTTGCCATTTTCATGAGATTTTATGGAAATCTGGACAGTATGAATATAAATAAATCTTTTGAAACTGGAATCAAAACCAAAGAGAGCTTTTATTTTTCTTTCCTTTCCTCTACCATTGATACCTAACAATATTGTTTTCCTCTCTTATTGTTCAACCAGTCACAAGCTCAGACATACAGATTCTTCTGAATCCCCCGAATATCAAAGGAGTGATGTTGGAGTGTCATTCAGGGGGTTGGTTCCCACTGCCACTTATGGAATGGAGAGACAGCAAAGGAGAAGTCATTCCAGAGACATCAAAATCCCATTCACGGGATGGAAACAAATTGTTCAACATGACAATGGCCCTTTTTATTAACACCAGCTCCCACTGGAATGTCACTTGCTACCTTCAAAACCGTCTAACTCAACAAGAAGAAAGCATAAATATTGTCCTATCAGGTAAAATCTGTATTTGTTCTTCAGGAAAAGGCATTGTTGCATATACAACAGTGCATTGCTTCTTCCTTGACTTGGCTCCCAATGCCTTGCATTCTCTTGGCCTTACTCGTCATCTAGTTTATTGTCTCTCTTATTCTCTTTGATGTGCATATTTTCTCAATTTATATTCAATACTATTGCAGTTTGCTCTTCTGACACTGTGATAAAACATCATGATCATGAACTAGTTGCAGTGAGGGACGGGTCTATTTGGATTACGTTTCTACATATTAGGCTGCATCAAGGGAAGCAAGAGCAGGAGCCCAAAGTGGGTACTTGGAGGCAGGTACTAAAGTACAGACCACAAAGGACACATGGACTTGTTCTTCCTGGCATTCTCAGTGTTCTTTCTTATACAACATCACAGATAGCACTACCCACCCCCAGGGGCCTGGGTCCTATCAATTCAGTCATCAATCAAGAAATTGCCCCACACTCATGGTCACAGGCTGATCAGATAGGGCAGGTCTTCAACTGGGGTTTCTTTTACTCAGACGACTCTAATTTGTGTCAAGTCAACAAAACTACCGGCCATATTGACATTGAAGATTACAAGGCTTGGTTTTTGAGCCCTTACTCACTTCTGACTTCCTTTTATCTCACGACCATCAGAACTCTCACTCGTCCTATGCTATAACTCCCCTTTCCTCTGCTCTCATCTGAAAAGTCATAAGCCAACCCAAAAGTTTAATATACCATAAGATGGTATATTAAGAGCTAAACTCATGCTCACTCCCACACTTTCTTAATTTACTGCTTTTCAGTAGCATTTCATATTTTCACTATCTCAGAACCAAATCATTAAAGTCACATGTGACTTTCATTTTCTATCACATACATATATACAGGGAAATAATGTTAGGTCTCTTTTTAAAATATACCAGAGTCTCATTGTTACCGGAGTCCTAAGACAGACACTTGACTCAGGGTCCTAGACTGCTGATATCCCAATGATGTGGATTTTGTCATATATCCTTTTAAAAAGGTATAAAACCTGATGATAAAAGAAGGACAATTTAATTTTACTCTGGTCACACACATGACTAAGGACATTCTCTCTGTGGCAATATAAACCTGAGATTATACAAATAGGAATGAAAAAAGCTAGAGTTGAGAGGTTTTTAACACTCCCTTGAATATTCTTCACACCAAGAATGTTCATATCTTGAAAGTTAAAGGGGCCACCGTCCACTTTTGTAAACCTGCAATCCTGGGTCTTTTTTTTTAATTGATTTTATCGAACTATACATTTTTTTTTCTGCTTCCTTCCATTCCTCCCCCTCCCCTTCATCCCTTTCCCATAGTCCCCATGCTCCCAGTTTACTGAGGAGATTTTGTCTTTTTCTACTTTCCATGTAGATTACATCCATGTATGTCTCTCTTAGGGTACTCATTGTTGTCTGCAATCCTGGGTCTTAAGATAAACTGAGTAATCAGTAAATCAGAATAGAGTGAGTCAGAGAGACAAAAAAATCAGGTTAATAAGAGGATCTCCTTCTTCATCATTTCGCACCACCTTTTCACTGCCATCTAAGCCTGAATTAGAGATTATGATTTAGAAATAGTACCCTAACGCGCTGCCTTTGAGCCCCCGGGACTCCTCCACGTGGCGCCGGGGGTTAAGCTGCGGCCCAAATCATTGCTAGCCCATAACTGGGGCCGCCTGCCCATCACGGGCGGTCCTTTCAACAGCTAGCTACAGATCGAAAAAAGGAAAAAAGAAAGAAATAGTACCCTGAAGCTCTTCTGTTTCTTTTCTAGTTTATGATGGTATTTCCTGACTTTAGGGATAGGATGAATTACTTAAAATACTGTCTGTGTTAAGTACCCTAAAATTGCTTCCTTTTTAGTTATAGTTAAATGTCCCCCAATTTTTCAGTTATCAGTGCCCCTGTTACCTTCATGACATCACTTCCTAATGTTCTTCACCTCATCTATTCACATCTATATTGAGGAGCTCTGCCTTTAGATATTTCCTCTAGTTGCTTCTTCTTCCAGAATAATGCAAACTCAAATAACTTTCGTTATCTCCTTCAAGTTCATATTCAAATCTCACTTCCTCATAAGTATTACCTAGATGGCCAACCTGAAGCATATGACCTGCCTGCCTCTATGCACCTGGGGTTCATGTTTCCTCACAAATTTGACCTTGCTTCTTTTCTTATTAGTACCATTTTAAGTATTGTGCAGCTGTATTATTATATTATTTCTCTATATCTGTATCCTTTCCAGAAAAATCCCGTGGTGATTTTATACACCAACCCACCCAACTGCTTCAGATATTGGGTGCCACCTTACAATTAAACAAATAAAATGTGATACTTTAAAGGAATTAAATAAAATCAAAAAGATGTATAGCAAGCATGTATCAGTGTTGGTATCTATCCATGAAATTAGACATTCTTTCTAGAAGAGGTCCTTAAAAGAACTAAAGCCACCAATTTTATAGATCATATGTGTATGCACATATGTTTATGTATATGTATATATGAAGGTGGACGCTTAAAGGAAATCCCACACTAGCTCAGAATTGAGACTAATACAGAGTTATTTATTTAGGAATAGACTCCCAAATCAATATCCTCTGCTGGAATGGAGAACTGCAACCAAATCCTGCAGCCGGGAAAGAGGCTTAAATGCGTGCTTTACATTGCCATAAATAGTATAAGAGGTCACTCCAAGTGGGCGGGTAACATAAAGGCTACTGACTGTAGGATTTCCTACAACATTATATATATATATATATATATATATATATATATATATATATATATATATATGCATATATATACACATATATATCACATATAAATGTGTATATAAATGATGTAAAATAAAATGGAAATATTTGTTAATGTATTGCACCTTCATTGAGTAACAAAATGTATGTTTTATGATCTTATATGTTCTTTAATTATTGATGAACTCTAAACAGTATGTTTTAAAGTAATTGAAATAAGCACAAACTTTGGACTCTGTGTTATACTGTTAGGAAAAAGAAAATGTTTAACCATTGTTCCATTTACAGAACATAAAAAAATTGAGTTTGATGATAAAGGAAAGATCATAATCAAATTTAATCATGCAGGAATTTGTTACTGAGTGACCGGCAAGCCGGCGAAGTTCAATTTGGACCCAACTGGTGTAAAAGGCATGATAGTTTATTTGGATAGGAACTAATCCTGGGAATTACATTCACAAAAGTAACAACTCAATACACGTTTATTCCACTGTAAATGGAAGTTTCTGTCCCATCAAGTACCACAGCCTTTCAGTCCAAAATAAACACACAGAAGCTTATATTAATTATAAACTGTTTGGCATATAATAAGCTCAGGCTTATTGTTAACTAGCTTTTACAACTTAAAATAATCCATAATTCTTACCTATTTCAAGCCATGTGGCTACGTACCTTTTCTCAGAAAGACATTCTCAACCTGCTTCCTCTATTTCTGACTTGTGACTGCATGTCTGCCTTTTGTTTTCCCAAAATTCTCCTAGTCTGGTCACCCCACCTATACTTCCTGCCTGACTACTGGTCAATCAGAATTTTAGTAAGCCAATATAAGTGAAAAATCTTTACAGTGTACAAGAGCATTATCCCACAATATTCCACAAATAAAACATTAAAAATGCTTAAGGAGAATGCTTGATGATCTCTAAATACCCCCATGCTAGACATAATGACATGTTTTAGATTATATATATATATATATATATATATATATATATATCCCAGAAATTATATCTGGGAAGAAAGATGCAATATTTCATATGAATAAGAAAAGGTACATTTTCACTGACGTAGGTCATGAGATATATTCAGAAACAATAGTCCCAAATCCAATGAGTACACTGAATAGAGCATGGCACATATCAAGGTAAACAAGACATGAGGACTTTAGCATTGATTTGTACCAACACTATATTTCTCCTTGGAAGCCAATATCTGAGCACTGGGGTCAATTTAGCTCTCCCTTTTTCTTTTTACCCAGGAAGCTTATGAGGCAGGGTTGATGAGAAGAAATGAGAGGACTGCCCTCCACATACATTTTTCTCAAATTCACTCACACCTGGCTTATTTTTACTCATGATCTGCTCTTTACCCAACTGTCATAACTGCATCTCCAAACTTCCATAATATTCCAGGGTAGAAGAATCTAAATTGTAACAAACATTAAATAAATCACCACTGCTAAGTTTTTTCTTGAATTCATGTTTCAGGTGAACTGTTTGCATGGAAATGTGTTTGGATAGGAATTCTGGGTATAATAACAATTTTGATGATAGTCTTCCTCATGACTTCCTATGTTCAGCAACATTTTATACATGGTAAGTAGGCTTGAGTGGCATTGAACAAAAGTGGAAGTAGAGGAAGAAGCTAAAGCTATTTTCATTGCTTCCAAAGCCTGTTTGCCTGGGTGGTTCTAAAACTTTTGGTCACATAATATATAGAACTTTATCCACATTTTGGTCCAACATTATTGCCTTTGTTAGTGGAGTTTCCACAATACTGTTCACAAAAGTTTGTGCTGCCTTTAAAGTAAGCTAAATGAAATATCATTTCTTATGTTGACATCCCAGTTGACTACGGAGCTCTAAAGATGTAACTAGTGTATGTCATCAACTCTGCTGGAGGAAGACATGTAGAACTAGAGTTATCGGTTTTTGAGTTATCTGGACTCAAGAAAATAACTATTTACCCATGATCTTGCAAATAATAACAAGTAAACTAATTGGTTCCATAATCCCTTATGTGGAATCTTAATTCTGTCATAAGTGTCCTGTTGAAGAGAATAAACTTTTGATTTTTGTCTACAAAGGAGAAACTGGGGAATAAACTTGCAAGTCAGGTATAAAACTTAAGGCTGATCAACCTGAGGGTGAGTTATCTTGCCCAGACCAATCTCAACGTCAATACCTTTTCCCACATGATGTAGGATGATGAACTTCATTTCAGTAGCAATATTTGCATGCTCACTGTGGTGAATTATAAATCATGACATAGAGACTGAGATTTCTGAGAGAAGAGCATTCTTTGGGAAGGCTGTTTTTGGTGTGGACGTCTCTCTTTACATGAAATCAGGGCTTAAACGTGGCATCAAGTGTTTGGATTTGACTTCTGAGTATAATACCCTTATTGCTGATAGCCTTCCATGTCTACTTATTCTGCTTAGCAACATCTCATACATAGTAAGGAGATTTGAGTGCTGTGGAACAAAAGTGGAAATAGGGGACGTAACTAAAGCTATCTGTTTGTTGCTTCACAAACCAGCCTTCCCAGGAAGTCCTAAACTCTTTAGACACATGTTACATAGGACCTTAACCACTTTTTGGTCCTACATTCTCGGCTTCTACTAGTGAAGTTTTCCACAATACTGTTTACAAAAGCTGTTGCTTTTACTTTTATCAAGTTGATACATTTTTCCCTACATTTGTTGACATCCAAGTTGACCATGGATCTGTAAAGGTGTAGTTAGTATATGTTATCACCCATGCTAGTGTAAAATGTTCAGTACTAAATATTTGAATTATCTGGACTCAAGTTGACATAAACTGTGGGAGGCTAATTCCAAGGTCTGCTCCACTGTGACAAAGAGAAGGCCTCAGACTGGGGAGGTCTTAGGAAAAATTTATTTATTTATTTATTTATTTATTTATTTATTTCATTTTACCTTCAATCAATAGTTCTCTTCCCATCTCTCCTCCCACTCCCCCACCTTTCCCCCAGCCCAAACCCCATCCACTCCTCCCAATAAGTAAGGTCTCCCATGGGAAGACAATCAAGTCTGGTACATTAAGTTGGGGCAGGACCAAGCCCTTCCCCCTGCATTAAGGCTGAGCATGGCATCCCACCATAGGAAATGGGCTCTAACAGGCAAGCTCATGTACCCGAAATAGATCCTGCACCTACTGCTAGGTACCACATAGATAGTCCAGGCTTCACCACTGTCCCACACACATGGAGGGCCTAGTTTGATCCCATGGAGGCTCCACAGCTAACAGTCTAGAGTTTGTGAGTTCCTCCAAGTTTGGTTCAGCTGTCTCTGTAGATTTCTCCATCATGATCTTATCTGAGGGTTGCTAGACTTTTCTATCAGAGGGGACACACATGATTTCTGCCAGTAATCTACAAAAAGGAACAAGCACACACTTTCCTGATGGTAACCTTCTCTTTTACATCATCTTAAATAACTCCTTTTCTTGAAAATCTCTCTAAACAATTACATTTCTTTACGTATATACAATTTTCTCCTACATGGCCATACATCACTGCACACAGTATATCTATTTTTAATTGGCTGAACATACATTTCTCTTCTACATCTCTGCTATACAGCTTCATCCTCCTTGCCTCCACACAGTTACAAATTCTCCCCACAGCAACAGCTATACACTTCATTTACATGACTCTCTTACCACACAGCCCTTTCCAAATTCCTGGGCACAGCTCTTCCATATAGCAGCAGCTCTTCCACACAACTCTCTCATACACACTCACTCACACACACAGCCTTCTTCTACATTATTCATTAATTGTTCACAAATAGTGGAAATAACTAAAGCTATCTACTTGTTGCTTTACAAACCAGAATTCCCAGGAAGTCCTAAACTCTTTGGTCCCATTCTACATAGGACCTTATCCTCTTTTTGGTCCAACATTCTTGGCCTTTGCTAATGGAGTTTCTCAAAATACTGTTTACAAGAGCTCATGCTTCCTTTACTTTAAGAAAATTGAAATACATTTTACCTATGTTGATTGACATCCCAGTTGACCATGGAGCTCTAAAGATGTAACTAGTGTATGTCCTTAACTCTGCTGGAGGAAAACATGCAGTGCAAGAGTTAACCATCTTTGAGTTATCCAGACTCGAGTAAATAACTGCTTACCCATGATCTTGCAAGTAATCCCAAGTAAACTCCTTATGTGGAATCTTAATTCTGTCATGAGTACCCTGTTGAAGAAGATACACTTTCGATTTTTGTCTACACAAGAAATGTTGGGGAGGAGACTTGCAATTCCAGTGTGAAACTTAAGGCTGATCAATCTGAGCGTGACCGATCTGAGGGTAAGGCAACTTGTCCAGGCTAATCTCAATATCAATACCTTTTGTCATGTAATATTGGATGATGAGCTTCATTTCTGTTGTGACAGTTGCATGCTCACTGTGGTAAATAACAAATCATGAAAGACAGACTGAGATATCTGAGAGTAGAGCATCTTTTGGGAAGAATGTTCTTGGTATGGACATCTCTCTTTACATGGTAGCAGGTGGAATTCCTCATTGGTGAATGGGGTCTGCTTCATGTGATTATGGAGATGCATCTCAATTGCCTTGTAGACTGTGTACTGCAGTCTCTGAAAGGAGATCATACTATGTTCATAAGAGAGCTCTGTCAGCAGCCAAGTGCCTCCGCTGTGAGTGGTAAGACATGAAACTGAGCCTCTTCTGTCTGCCTCAAGTGAATTTTCTCTCATGAGTCTGGGATCATTATATAAAATGTCATTAGGATGTTGCTGTCCTTGACACTAGTCTCAAATTAGACAGCAAAAGAAAAACAAAAGTGGGGGAGAATGAGAAGATAAATGTGCAATTTTAACAGTTGAAAGGAGGGAACAAAGCAGATCTTTGCTAAGTAGCTCTTCCTTGTAATAAAAAGTTTAGAAGCCACTGTAAAAATCAAATTATAAGGAGGAAAATAATAACAGTGAAGGAATATTCACATTAATCATGTTTTTCATAATCAGGAAAGGAAGACAATGAAATTATGATCAGCTAAAATCTGAATGGCTAAAATTGGAAAGACTTTTTTTTAAAAAAAAATGAGTTTCTCAGAACCTGAGTTGTGATGCTGTGAGATACAAGAGCAGATGGGACCAATTTTGGTATCACAGTACTAGAGAAATAGTAATATAACTATCCATCCTGCATAACCTGAGATAATAATACAAGCACATCACTATGGAGGGACTGACTCACAGGAGACACTGGGAACTCTTAAGTGTCTCAAGCTAAGATTCCCACAAGTAGCAAGGATTGGAAGACAATAGAAGAAGACTAAGCATTAGCAAAGCAATTTAGTATACAGGAGATATACATGTCAGTGCCCAGGATACCAGGTGGATTAGAAATTGTTTGCAGAAAACACAATGAAAACGTTAACTCATCACCTGGTATCTTCAATAGCTTTACTGATCCCCATGGTGGGATATGATTTTTGTGCGGTAAAAGAAGCTTTGACAGATTTGAATAATTTAAATTGGGTTGTTAAATGGCTCATGAAATGAAGATATGGATAAACAGAGGAAATTATAGACTAAAGAATCAGCTATATTCACTCAAAGACAAATGTGACAAATGGAATGGTAGGGGAGATTGTCACAAAATATCACATTCTATATACCAGTGAGCTTTTAGAAAGATTTAAAGCCTGAGGAACAGTTCATTGAAGACACAGATCATAAAACAGCATAGGAAAATTATTAAGCTTGTCATAGAGATGGGTAAGCATCCTCCACCAGAATACATGGTGTATGCTTCTCCCATGCAAATAAGTAAACCACAAGTGAATATTTTCATCTGTGATCTTTCAGTAACCAGATATGGCTGATGACAAAACAGGGCTATGGTGTCGGGTAAGAACTAGTCAGAGCCAGGGAGCAAGCTCCAGCAGTAAGCACAGCAGGCTGCATCCCACTCTGTTCCTCCTTAAATCTGAACCATGATGAGTGTCATAAAATGGCACAGACTGTGAACCATCAAAGGTAGAAAGATCCACAGGATTCCTGCAAAAACAGCACCCCAGGATGTGGGGACAGATGGCTTCTGGAATATGACTGGAATTATAGAGGCCTGATGGGTTGTCCCTCCTGTATATGCACTTGCACCAACATTGCTTTCTGTAATGAAATAATCGATACAAATGATGGAATCTTTTCATGCAGTATTTCATCCCAACTCCTGTTCTTTATTAGTGTTCTTTAGCTCTCCAAAAGCAATTGACTCTTGCTTGATATTGGCTTTGTGTCCCCTCTGTAACAGAGATTTCACTGGGGAAGGCTAACTTACAAGAGTCCTAATGATTTGGAAAAGCATCTATTAAAACAAAAGTTAAGGAGGTTTTTGTTGTCATTGTTGTTGTTTGTTTCTTTGTTTTTCCAAGCCCCTACAAAAAAGATACTGCTGGGAGCCAAAATGATGATACATGAAATTCTCATTTTATAGGAAAACTAACTCTTTAGAAAGTCACTGAAATCAATGAAGTACTAACGTTTTGCAAACCACAAAAGACTTTTTCTATTGTTGTTTATTGTGCCCAAATATATGTTAGTGCCTATTGCTAAAGACATTGCACCCTGTAGCTATAGAGCATAAAAATCAGGATAGGACAGAGATAGAAACGCCCTTTGTGACGGATGACTTTTATAGTACCAGATGACACTATGCATACTAATAATGTTTTGATAAAGAGTTGTGAAGTGTCCATCAAATTGTATTTTAAACACGAGTGTTTCTACCTATAAAGTACTTCAGCTATTAGAATGTAGAGGGAAATTTCTCTTTTGAAGTCTCTGTGGAGACTCATAACTGGCCAAGTTCCTGAGAACCAAATGATTTTATGTATAACTTAGTGACTCAAATTTCAGCCATAATGAAAAATAATAAACAATTACACAACTTCCTTCAAAGTTCAGAAAATGTCACAAGAGTGAATCAAGGAAGATAGAGATGGATGAAGAGGTAGAATGCTGTATAGCTCTTTCTTTAACTAGAAGTATTTCTTCCTAGAGAGTGAATGAAGACTCATAACACTTATGAAACTAAGGAAACTCAAAAGGATCAGGAAGCTCATTTAACTTACAAATCTCATGACTCTCATCCTCATTATTGCTTACAAAATCAGTAAACAAATTCTAGGGAGAAGATATTGTCAGTGGAAGTTCCTTGTGAGACAAGCAAAGAACTCCTGGGAAACAATTTTCATGACTCATCATTCATACTGGGAAGGATGTGAGATTGCAAGTTGGAGTTTTTTCTGCCGTAAAGAACAGAAATATCATTAGTAGGGTATAAAGTGAATTTTAACTTATAATTCAGAAACACAAATATCACCATTTTCCTCATTTGTGGATTGTAGAGTTTATGTAGTACTAGAAACATTTTAAATGTATGTGAGATGAATGTAAAAACAAGATTGTCTGGGGGAGGGATCCTAAATTGAGGGGAAGACAAAAGATTTGTGAGAAGAACAATACGTCCAATGATTATAATATATCATAAAGAAATTATCTCAAAGAAATTCATCACTAAATGTGAAGAACATGTGTCAATAAAATTGTAATTATTAAACTCATGTTTATTTTTTGGCATAATTTTTTCTCTTAAGGGCACATTCAGATCCTCTAAATCTCCTCCAAGGAATGCAACGTATCAATCACCTAAAGATTTGGGAAATGAATATTTGTTCGTTTCTCTGAAGTATCTGCATTTCCTCTTTTAGGTGTCTGGCTGTCCTTCTGAAGCCTCAATCTGGCTGAAACAACTGCCATTTTCAGTCTCTGTTTGGTGGCACATAGGGAGGGCACACTCATCTGAAAGCTACAAATTCACAACTTTATGCTAGATAGCACCCTGTAGAGATCAGTTTTCTCATCAGTTTTCTTAGTGGCCCTATCCAAGATTTTTACGTCTTTCTTTGTCAATAAGTGGTGGAGAGGGAGAGAGGCAGAGAGAAAAGGAGAATGGAAATCAGAATGGAAGAAATCTTTTACAACCTCAAAGTCTTCCCCCCGTGACACACCTTCTCAACAAGACCACAACTCTTAATTCTTCCAGAAAATTTCAACAATTGAGGACCAATGTATGTGAGCCTATATGGGGGTCATTCTCATTCAAACCACAGAGACTATACCTCTCTGGTAGAAGAATGAAAACTACATATGGTAGTGAGTTCTCACATTATAGAAATTGGGGTCTCTTAGACAGTTAAGAAGTCTTCAGACCCATCCTCCTTTCAGCCTCTTTCAAACCCATAAAAATTGACAATGAGGAAGACATAACTCTTTCTCTTGCTCCCTTAATGATACCAGCTGATGAGAAGTGAGATAGAGTATAGGGGAGCGAGTTTACTCAGGGCCTGCCTAGTCTCAATCCCAAATCTGCCCCCCTTAAAAACCACTGTCTCTTTTACTCCTGTCCTCTTACCTTCTAAATCTTCCCATCTTCTATGAATACAAAGAGAAAGCATTGAAAACTCATCCTTACACCTGTATCCTGACATTCCATTTTCTGCTGACTTCCACATTGCCTTGGAAATGGTCCATCTAGAAAGGGAAGTGAAAATGATGTAATTATATTATAATTTCAAAAAATTAAAAAAATTTAAAATGCTACTTTAAAATAATACACACAGAGACACAATAGTTCATGCTTTTGTGATGCATTTTTTCCAATGTAGTGTGCCTCTATCAAATGTCAAGTGATAATAACATTATGGTTTTTTCTTTAGGTTTCTGCTCTGGGAGATTTTCTCATTGGCTAAAGGGCTTAGTGGTGTTCATCACTTCCATATCTACAATCATAGGAACCATGCTCATTTTGAATCTAATACAAAGAGGTATGAAAGCAAGAGGTTGGTGCCATCCTGTAAGAGTCTTCTTCCAACTGCTCATTAAAACATTTAACAAAAGAAGAGTAATTGTTGCTTGAATTACAGGGTTAATAAATAGGTCATGAGAACACATGGCACAGTATATGATTCCAGAGCTCTAAATTTCATAGACTTAATAGTAGATGCAACTGGTTATTCTGCTCCAAGAGGAAGAATTTCTTTCAAATTCATAGTGGATTTTTCTTCCTGGAAAAAAATCAACAGTCAACATTATCTAATAAATTATTTTTATTGATTTATACTTTTAGCATAAAGGAGGTAATAATTCAGCCTCTTAAACTTTTTGTCTTTTTTAATTTTATTTATGTATATGGATATTTTACCTTCATACCTAGTGCCCATGGTAGCCAGAAGATGGTATTAGATTCACCAAATGGTTAGTAGCCACCATGTGGCTGCTGGAAATTGAACTATGTCCTCTGAGTGAGCTTTCAGTGATCTTAACTGCTGAGCCATGTTACTAGCTCCAGTGTCTTAAACTTGTTAAGATCAAACCTGTTAAAAATTTCAGCATTAAAGTAACAGGAACATGTGGGGCTCCATTTATAGCTGAAAAGCTATTAGCAACTAATGGATCCTGAGGTAGAAAGAGTTTTTGTGGGAAGTGTGGTCATTGGTAGGTTGCTTATGCCTCAGTGTATGACCACACACCCTGCGCATGGGCAACACACATTAAGCTCATTGGTTTGTCAGAAATAAAAGGAAGGTAAGAAGCTGGGAGGGAAATGTATTAGAAAGCTCAGAGTGGATATGTGGAGTGAGAGTGAGGTGAGTGGATGTGATCACACGACTCTGTAACATGGTATCAAATATGAACCTTCCTAAAGCCAGAGAATTAAATACCACTCGACTTAGGTAGGCATGGAAACTCCAAATAGCATTATGGAAGCCCTGCTCTTCTACCTCCTTCTTCCATTTCGTTCCAACGCAGCCCCAAAACTAGAAATTCTCTTTTCCAAATTGGATCAGGATCCTAGTTACTTCCTTCCCAAACATGGAAACCCCGCTCTACCTTCCACATCTTTGTTTTTCATAGCTGGACAGGCAAAGATTCTCTTGCCTGCTTTTGGCAGTAGGCCTTAAGGACTTCATCTTGGAAAATATCCATACTACATCAGGGAGAAAAAAAGAGAAGTCCTAAACAGCCCAAACTGGCACACCCTGTTGGGTCTGTTCTTCTGTCTTATCATATCTGTGCATAGCTGTTCATCTTTATCAAACGGGCTTGCAAAAGTGGATATTCATCCTGAGTCATGGGTCTTCATTCTAAAGGATGCTCTATCATATAGAACTTTGAGGAAATCTATCTGGTATTCTTTTCTCATATAAATCTGTCTCTTTCAGTTTCCTTTCATAACGAGCCACAAACTTGAGGAGGGACAAGGAAATTTTCCTCACTTGAAGTGTTTCAGAAGGATGCAATAGATGAATCTCCGTGCCCTATATTGGAGGGTGTATCTGTGGGTGGACGGGGAGAAAGCAAACTTCCCTCTTCACACAGATCTAGACTGTCAATGAGTGGGTCTTGAGAAGATTTCCTGGTTGGACAGAAAATGGTACAGATGGGTGTCAGGGAAGATATATAGCAGCTGAAATGTGAAGACAGAGAGAGATGAGGATGGAGAGAGAATGCTCCCTAGGGAATGTGATACTTGAGAATTGTGAGATCTCTTCCATTTCACAGATGATGATCATCTAAGGATTTTCTGTTTCATTATACTCTATATGGGCCAGAACTCTTGAGGGTATTCAGCCCTAAATAAAACAGATAAAAAACATAATCAATTCATATGCTCTTCAGACAGACTTGTAAGGACAAAAGTCACGTGCTTGAGGAAAATGGGTGCCTGTCTCCTCATAACCTCTTCCAGGATTAACAAAAACATGCTCATCTCCAAAATCAAGTATGTCAAATTTCTCCTGTACTGTTCTTGTACATATGTGAGGCATAGAACAACAGGAACCTGAAAAGCAAAGCCGCCTTTAGTCTGTGATCTAGCCTTCCTCTTGGTTGCAGCTGTCCTGATCCTTTTCTCTTTTCGCAGTTCAAGTTTCAGATCCACACTTTGAATTGGACACTTTGTGGTTAGAAGATATTAGTGTCGTCCTGTGTGTGATGGTAGTGTTCATCTTCAAGCTCGTTTCATTTATTTACTTCCGGTTAGAAGGTAAGTATCCTGGGAATGGTGGCAATCAGAAGATCTAGTTGATGTGGCTCATGCTCAGATGTCTAAAAGGTGACCTTTCTGGTCCTTCTGTCTTAGTAACTATAAGAAAATCCCAAAGAAAGGCTGATATGCAATAGTCTCCTTCTTGGGACAACTGTGTTTTCCCTTCTATGAGTGTTGGTGCCTCATGCATTAATGTCTGTCCCAGCTCTCACTGAACAATTATAATAAAGCTTCCTGGTACTGATGGGAAGGCAGTTATTAAATTCACATATTCTTGAAATTCTCTGTTTACTTGAATTCTTTTCAAGAGATGTGTGAGTTTTTAAAATTTGATCTCTGACATATTGAACTGAAATTTTAATGGTCAAATTAAACACACATTCATTTAAATTTTAATAGTTTTTTTTAAAGATTTATTTATTTATTTATTTATTTATTTATTTATTTATGTATACAGTGTTCTGTCTATCTGTATGCTTGCTGGCCAGAAGAGGGTACCAGATCTCACTACAGATGGCTGTGAGCCACTGTGAAGTTGCTGGGAATTGAACTCAGGACCTCTGGAAGAGCAGTCAGTGCTCTTAACCTCTGAGCCATCTCTCCAGCCTCAAGCCATCTCTCCAGCCCCTTTAATAGTATTTTTTAAAACCATGTAAATGCCACTAAGAACCAGACCAGCAACAATTATAAACTGTGCTCATGAAAGTTAAATATTTGAATCATCTAGCTCATGTCTAAAGCTAAAAGCCGTGTCTTTATTATAAAAACATATATTCTATATGGACAATGATGAGAGTATAGAACTGATAACCCAAGAAGAAAAGCTTCTATAATCAATTCTTTCGACTTGTCAATAACATACAGTCCTAAAATGTTTCAGTAAAAGTGCATGCACATGGGGCTGGAGAGGTGACATTGCAGTCAAGAGCACTAGGAAAACCAGGAATGTTAAACACACAGTCTTGTCTCTTCAAAAGTATTATCTGTTTTCTGCCTAAAAGTTTGGGAACTGAGTTGATTAACTCAATTAGCCTGGTGACCTCTGTGCTGGGGTGGCCCAGTTACAGCAGCTGCACCAAGATCCTTATCTTGAGCCTATTTGTCTCAGTCAATTTAAAGTGCTGTCTTTCCTAGACTCCTACCTTGAGCTTTGTTTACCTTGAGCATAATTCATTAATTAATATATAGAAACTATCTTCATGAAAGATGTCATCTGTAGTTTACAAGAATTTTGATGCAATTGTGTCTTTCGCTTTAGCTCAGTGTGCACATGGAATTGAGTTAATTATCACTGGGAAACTTTTTTTAAAATTGTGCTTTCCTTACACACGCCTAAAATAAACTCTGGTCTTAGACTCTTGAAGTTTCAAACAATACCCACTACTGAGTCTTGTTGAGTCAAACTACCTTCTTTTCTCACCCAGATCATCACTCTACTTGCCATGATGTTAGAGATCCCTCCCCAAAAACTGATGTGCAAAGTGAGGAACTCAACCCTCAGAAGAGTTAAGAATTTTTTTCTTAAATAGAAGCAGGGAGTGGGAGTTTGGTTCTCTCACCCAAGGGGTTGCAACCACAAATGAGAGAATAAAATGGTTTCTTCTCTGTCCTTTGAGAAAAAGCATTTTAAACAATTATTGAAATGTTTGTTAAGATCCAGGAGAGCAAAATAAGCAAAACAACATTTCTGCAACTTTGTAAAATTCAATCCTTGGTTTCCTAAATAAGCAGCCATGGATCTTGTTAATTGAAGCACATAGGAACTAATGTAAAGAGAGCCCATGAAAGGCAAGATAAAATTCCTGTCAATTATTTTGCAAGCTAGAGCACAGTAATTTATGCTCAGACCCTCCCAGGAAGATCATTTTGAGAGAGAGAATTCTCAAGGACATTATCTTGGCAAGTCTTGGCTGGGAGTCCTTTTCCACTGCTCAGATGCAGACAGATCAGGATCTATAAAGAACCATGAGTCCCATGGAGTGGCAGGCGAGGCTCCATAAGCCCCACCTGTGCTCCAAGGCTCAGCTGTCTCAGTGCTTAGCTTTTTGTTTCCCACACAGCAGGAATAACACAGTATAGGTTGATCAACAGCCCCTTCATGGAAAAAAGTTAAAAGAGTCCCAACATCTAGTACAGGAACATTTGTAACTAGGACATACAGAACCTACAGCCAGTCCTTGAAATTATTCCTATTTTTGTAATTCATAAGTAGGTAAAAAAATTTTCTGTGGTTATTTCTCATGTACTTCTGAATATCCTTTTACCTGGTAGGAGAGTCTTCTTGAACTCAAAATTGTTCTAAAATTCAAAAATCCTAAATATTGTTTAAATCCTTAAACTTAAACCTTTAGAAATTAGTTTCCATTGTTAATTAAGTAGGTTTTATTTGTTGTTTTAGTTTTGTGCTTTCCTTTGGTCTGACATGAACAATCAGACTATGACAAGAGAGAAAGTTGGAGGAGATTCATGAGCGCCTTTGCTGTACTGAAGGCTTATTTCACACAGTATTCGAAGCTTCTAATGCATAATTAGTGGGTGGTTCTAACATCAACATAGTATCTGTACCTAGGGCTGTCTGTGTCTTGTGACTTCTCTACTGTTAACTTGTGTAGAGACCCATGCTCGGAGTGCGCTACAGGCATGCACAGTGCCACTTCCCAGTTAGTATGCCACAGAACACTGTCCCAGACCTGGCATGGGGCCCTGGGAGCTCTAGGAAAATACCATAGTGTCTCATGTAAAACTTGACTTTGTCAAATTTTAAACTTTATTTTTGGATTCCAATTACAACTAAATATTAACTGTTGTCAATGTTTCTGTCCTTCCCAGTTCCCACAGTCATTAGGTCCCAAAAAAATCACACAGAGGTCTACATTAGTTATAAACTGATTGGACCATTAGCTCAGGGTTTTATTTTATTTTTTTTTTTTTTTTTTTTTTTTGGTTTTTCGAGACAGGGTTTCTCTGTAGCTTTGGTGCCGGTCCTAGAACTAGCTCTTGTAGACCAGGCTGGCCTCGAACTCCCAGAGATCCACCTGCCTCTGCCTCCCGAGTGCTGGGATTAAAGGCGTGCGCCACCACCGCCCGGCCTCAGGGTTCTTATTAACTCTTTTTTTTTCTTTTCTTTTTTCTTTTTTTTCTCTTTTTTTATTTATTTATTTTCTTATTAACTCTTACAACATATATTAGCCCCACTATTCTTGTCTATGTTAGCCACCTGTCTCAGTACCCTATTTAGCAAGGCAGTCATATCTTGCTTGCTTTGTGGCCAGATCATGACAGCATACCAAGCTTTCCTCTTCCCAGAATTCTCCTGTTCTTCTTGATCTGCCTCTACTTCCTGTCTGGTCGTCCCACCTATACTTCCTGCCTGGCTACTGGCCAATCAGCAATTATTTAAAATATAATTTACAGAATACAGACCATTGTCCCACACCAATTGACAATGATCCCAGTTGTACTAAAAAATGCTTTAAAATATTTTGTAGTTTGTAAGATATTAATTACGTTACTGAAACCCCCTATAGTCCACAGGATCAAGCTATTGTGGAATGACACCAACAAATATTTAAATTACAGATTTTAAAAATAAAGAGATGTTATATACATGCACTGAAATCCCTAATACTGTGCTACATTTTGCTATGCTATCTTTGTTTTCACTTTAAAGGATAATACTTTTTCTGCTGCCTAAAAGCATTTTTCCCTAAAGGAGATGCAACCTAAAGTGCATGGTAAATGAAAAGATCTAAAAACTAATCAGTGGAAAGGGCCTGATGTTTTTGTAACGTCAGGGTAAGGTTATGTTTGTTTCTTTCCAGAAAGTGAATAAAGTTCCCAATGTTTCCTGCTTCAATACATCCAATGTGGACGACATCCCAGAGCATCTGAACATGGACAGTTAACTCGTTGGAGGAAATGTTTCAAGATGAAGACGAAGCCAATAACTTTGGGGAGACAACCAGACTAACTTATCAAGCCGAGACCTTGGAGAAACAATGAGGACACAATAATATGGCTTTCCTTATTACTTGGCCCTCTGTTAACTATCTTTATAATTCACTTATGACTGCCTATGTTAGTTAGAATGGCCATGCATGTGAGCATTTAACTTTGGCCTCTATTACAGCCAGTATTTTCCCTTCATACAAACAAAACAGAGGAGACGTAGGTACTTGTGTTAACAGAAAAGCACTAGGAAACCATGAATATTAAATACACAAAGTTATCTCTTCAAAAAGAGATATGTATTACTTGTTTTCCACCCTGAAAGCTAGGAGAAGTGATGATTAATAATAGGTGGTAAACTTAGATTGTACATATCTGGAGTCCATTTGTCCTGTATCAGGTAAGTCCAAGTCTTATGACTCCTCCAGCACCCTGATGCTTATATGAATACTTAGTTTACAAAAATTTTTAATATATTTGAAGCACAATTAATAAAAATTCAGGGTAAGAAATTGGGATTCAACCTGAAGATCTGAAAAGCAAAACAATCAGCCAATGGCTCTTACCTTGACCTCAGCCTGAAATGGTGATTCTACCTCTTGGAATCTCAGAAGGAGACTGCCTCTGGATGCTATCTCACCCTGTCCTATATTCCTCTCCAGGACTGGGACTAAAGGCATGCACCACTAGGACTAAAGGCATGCACCACCCTATTTCTATGGCAACCAGGGTGGCTACTGGGATTAACGGTGTGTCTTCCTATAATCTTATCTGTAGGGCTGACCAGTGGGACTGTTTCACTCTCAGATCTTCAGGCAGTCTTTATTTATTAAAATACATTTGAGAGCCGGGTGGTGGTGGCGCACGCCTTTAATCCCAGCACTCAGGAGGTAGAAGCAGGCAGGCGGATCTCTGTGAGTTCGAGGCCAGCCTGGTCTACAAGAGCTAGTTCCAGGACAGGAACCAAAAAGCTACGGAGAAACCCTGTCTCAAAAAATCCAAAATAAAGAAAGAAAGAAAGAATAAAATACATTTGAAATGTCACTACATATATTAGCATTACCACTACTCGTAATCTATACTAAAATTCACATTGTAGAAAAGGCAGCTATCAGGTGTCTGTAAAACAGCTGGAGCAAACTCATGCCTTCAAGTTATAGCAAAAGCTATGGCTTGGGGTTAGAAAGTATATAGATTGGGCAGAGATGTTTTTAACCTGATGAGAATCACCTTTAAGTCTATATTTATAAAAAAATTTTAAATCTTGAACTTGTAAATGAACTGTAGTCAGTGCTCTACTAGCTCATCAGAACTCTACTGATCAGTTCTAAAACTCTGAACTTTCGGGGTCTTAACATAACAACATAGTAAAAGAGGAAAGAATTCTGAAATGATTCCCAGTTTTCACATACCTTAAATATTGTTCCTATATTTTGAGAACTTGCGTTTACATACCTTAAGTCATTTTCTTAGACCCTCAGAACTTTCTTAGCTTTCCACGTCTTCAGACTTTCATACACCTTAGAACACTTGTTTGCAATGTTTATGCCTCATTCCCACATTTTTGTTTTATTATTTGCTCACTGGATATTAATTACATGGACATTATTCTCTCTGGATGCTTCCTACTGACATTAGGGTATTTTTGTTGGAGAATCAAGGAAGCTGTAATGTTGGTCTGGAATAGGAGACTATGTCAGTCATTATCCAGATTCTGTAGGAATAGGAGACTATGTCAGTCATTATCCAGATTCTGTAGGACCATCTGAGGGCAGGTGTGTGTGTGTGTGTTCGTGTGGTCCGAAAGAGAGAGAGAGAGAGAGAGAGAGAGAGAGGATGAAAAATGAAGTTACTCTGAAGGAAAGTGGGGATAAACTTTTGGAAGTATAGGATATGAAATTTGAGGCAATCTGTGTTTGTGAAAGCTGAAGAGGGAGTTCAGAAGCCTTGAGACTACAGGTGAGAGCTAAGACATAACATAGTCTGTAGATGGACATCTAGTTTCAGGGCAGAAGAAAATGTTAAGAAAGTGGCTGATGAGGAGGGAGAGGGCAACGAAGGTATGAGATGACAGGGACATAAATTATATTGCTGTTCCTGGGGAAAGAAACTCTTAGTCAGGGTTTCTATTGCTGTGAAGAGACACCATCACCACAGAAACTCTTCAAAAGGAAATTATTTAATTGATGGGGTAGTTTACAGTTCGGAGGTTCAGTTCATTATCATCATGGCATGGAACATGGAAGCTTGCAGGGAGACATGGTGCTGGCTACAACTTGATCAGAAGCAACAAGAAGTGGACTTAGACACTGGACAAGACTTGAGCATACATGAGACCAAAACCCAATCCCACTTGACAAACTTCCTCCAATAAAGTCATACCTACTCCAACAAAGCCAGACTTCTTAATAGTGCCACTTCCTATAAATTTATGGGGACCAATTACATTCAAAATACCACAGAAACCTAAACAGAGAGAAAGAAGAATGCAGGGAAATCTTGGAGAGGCAATTAGAAGCAGGCAGAGAAGTAGGTTGGATAGCCAGAAATAAGAAGCAAGCAGAGACAGGTAGAAAGGAGAGGTGGGAAATGAGGAGGAAACAATCCTTTCTTCAATCCTTGTGCTCATATAATTATAAAGATTGCCATTTTGCTTAGTTTTTTCAGAGAGGATAAAGTATTTTTGAGTGTTAGGATGCATCAGTAACATTGGGTGTGCATTAGAGTTTTTATTTGGAATGGAGGGAGAAGATTCCCCTTGCTAGAGGTGGCTGGGGCAAAAGACGAGGGTGTTCCCTGGACTTCACATTGCTAAGCTACGTCACAAAAAGATGGACACAGTGGAGCCAAGGAGAAATCAAGAACATTTCAACAGGATTTTGATTGTAAGACCTTTGAGTCTCAGGAATGAGTCAGTGGCCAAATGTAGGGATAGCACTTGAGGGCTAGCTTTATGAATGTAATCTAATGGTTTTAGCAAAGGAGAGAAAGACAAAAGGCAAAACCTGTTGGTGCTATGTTTGCCAAGCTTGGGCCTGTTAGATAGCCCTTCAGGTGGCCTGAATCTTGCTGGAGCCAAAAAAAAAAAAAAATGTTAATCACATCATTTAAGAATAAGACCACTACCACAATTTTGAGGCAAAGATGAAGCAAGCTTTATTTAATACTGGCCAAGGTGATGGACTCTGGCCAGGCTCATTACAGAGTTCCCATAAAATGACCACAAGTCACATTTTTCAGAGGCTTATTAAGGCAAGTCCAATCATGGATAAGCAAACATACTGACGTAATCCTGTCCACATACCTTCTGCCTACATGTGGTGAAAGCTCATCCACAGCAGGTGAGTCAAACAAACTTGTTTGGGGAGAAAAATATATGGCTTGCTATCTTATGTAAAAAATACCCTCCAGAATTTCAGGAAGAATCTCTACTTGGGCAAGGGACTTGAAGGTTGGAGGTATTTTTGTTTCATGGATCTCTTAAGAACAGTAATTAAAACTTAAAATATAACTTTGGCTCTCACAGTAACAAGAGCATTTAGTGCTTCATTCTTTGGGATGCTACACACCCCATTTCCAGACTGTTTGGAGGACTAGCTCTAAATATCACCCACTACCTTCTGGCATGCCTTTAGCTACTAGTTTTGCCAGAACAAAACTCTATGAAAGCAGTGCTAAAAGGAAAGTTCATAGAACTAAGTGCCCACATAAAGAAAATGGAGAAACCTCACATAAGTGATGAAAGCTCTAGAACAAAAAGAAGCAGATTCACCCAAGAGGAGGGGAATAAAAGAAATAATCAAATTGAGGGCTGAAATCAATAAAATAGAAACAAAGAAAACAATACAAAGAATCAATGAAACAATGAGCTGGTTCTTTGACAAAATCAACAAGATTGACAACCCCTTATCCAAACCAATCAAAAGGCAGAGAGAGAACATACAAATTAACAAAATCAGAAATGAAAAGAGGGATATAACAACGGACACTGAGGAAATTTAGAGAAACATTATGTCATACTACAAAAACCTGTACTCCATAAAATTGGAAAATGTAAAAGAAATGGACAAATTTCTAGAGAGATACCATATACCAAAATTAAATCAAGACCACGTGAGCAATTTAAATAGACCTATAAACTGCAAAGAAATAGAAGCTGTCATCAAAAACCTCCCAACCAAAAAGAGCCCAGGGCCAGATGGCTTTAGTGCAGAACTCTACCAGAACTTCCAAGAAGAGCTAATACCTATACTACTCAAAGTGATCCACATAATAGAAACAGAAAGAACATTGCCAAACTCTTTTTATGAGGCTACAGTTACCCTGATACCAAAACCACACAAAGACTCAACCAAGAAAGAGAATTACAAACCAATCTCACTCATGAACATGGATGCAAAAATACTCAAAAAATACTGGCAAACTTAATCCAAAAACACATCAAAAAAAAAAAAAAAAACCATCCACCATGATCAGGTTGGCTTCATCCCAGAGATGTGGGGCTGGTTCAAAATATAAAAATCTATCAATGTAATCCATCATATAAATAAACTGAAAGAAAAAACATATGATCATTTCATTAGATGATGAAAAAGCATTTGACAAAATCCAACATCCCTTCATGATAAAGGTTTTGGAAAGATCAGGGATAAAGGAATGGAACATATCTAAATTATAATAAAAAGCAATATGCAGCAAGACGACAGCCAACATCAAATTAAATGAAGAGAAACTCAAAGAGATTCCACTCAAATCAGGAACAAGACAAGGCTGTCCACTATTTCCATATCTCTTCAACATAGTTCTTGAAGTTTTGGCAATAGCAACAAAACAAAAAAAAAAAATCAAGGGGATTCCAATTGGAAAGAAAGACGTCAAATTTTTGCTATTTGCAGATGATATGATAGTAAATATAAGTGACCCCAAAAACTCTACCAGAGAACTCCTACAGCTGATAAATACCTTCAGTGATGTGGCAAGATGCAAGATCAACTCAAAAAAAAAATCAGTAGGCTTCCTATATATAAATCATAAAAAAGCTGAGAGGGAAATTAGAGAAACATCACCTTTTACAATAGCCACAAAGAACATAAAATATCTTGGGGTAACACTAACCAAAGAAGTGAAAGACCTATTTGACAAGAACTTTAAGTCCTTGAAGAAAGAAACTGAAGAAGACATCAGAAAATGGAAAGATCTCCCATGCTCTTGGATAGGAAGGATCAACATAGTAAAAATGGCAATCCTACCAAATGCAATCTATAGATTCAGTGCAATCCCCATCAAAATTCCAACAAACTTCTTTACAGACCTTGAAAGAACAATAATCAATTTCATATGGAAAAACAAAAAACCCAGGATAGCCAAAACAATCCTGTACAATAAAGGAACTTCTGGAGGCATCACCATCTCTGACATCAATATCTATTACAGAGCAGCAGTCATAAAAACAGCTTGGTACTAGCATAGAAACAGAGAGGTTGACTAATGGAATCAAATTGAAGACCCAGATATTAATCCACACACCTATGAACACCTGATTTTTTATAAAGAAGCTAAAATTATACAATGGAAAAAGAATCTTCAACAAATGGTGCTAGCATAACTGGATGTCAACATGTAGAAGAATGAAAATAGATCCATAACTATCCCCTTCCACAAAACTCCAATCCAAACGGATTAAAGACCTCAATATAAATCCAACCACATTGAACCTGATAGAAGAGAAAGTGAGTAGTAGTTTTCAATGCATGAGCATAGGTGACCACTTTCTAAATATAATCCCAGTAACACAGACACTGAGAGCAACAATAAATAAATGGGCCTCCTGAAACTAAGAAGCTTCTGTAAAGCAAAGGACACAGTCAATTGGTGTAGGAGGTTCTGTTCATGTCTTGCTTTTATTGGCTAATGAATAAAGAAACTGCTTTGGGCCTGATAGGGCAGAACTTAGGTAGGCAGAGAAGAACTGAATGCTGGGAAGAAGAGCAGAGGGAGAGACGCTATGGATCTCCTGCCTGAGACAGATGCTGGTTAGAATCTTGCCAGTAAACTACATTCATGTGGCAATATACAGATTAAAAGAAATAGGTTAAATTAAGATGTAAGAATTAGCCAATAAGAAGTTAGAG